>NC_053390.1:523182059-523359559 GCF_905171765.1 Bufo bufo | reverse complement strand
GGAGGAGAGTGGCTTCCCCACAATGACACTTTCTCACGTGGAAAGGGATATTAAGAGCTACTGGACACCAGTAATTACTGCTTCATTCAATATCAACGTAGTGTAAATGGTTTACTTCCCATTCACTGTAGATCCTTATAGGTGGAGTGCAAGGATAGAAATGCAGATGTAGCAGTGCTGGAATTACCATTATGTGTTATCATTATATGGGTTCCTCATGTGACTCCATCTTCAAGGGAATATCTAGAATTCAATCATTTCATAATAACTCCTGGAATCTTTAAAAACAGAAAAACACTTTGTGGAATACTTAGAACTCTTCTCCCGTTCTGTTACTGGCCAGTGTATTGGTAGGCCTCAGTAAGATTAGCCTTTATACTGTAAAATTATCACATCATACTTCCTCTGACTGTCATGGGATATTATATGACTTCGGGTGAAATGCACATCTATCTATCTATCTATCTATCTATCTATCTATCTATCTATCTATCTATCTATCTATCTGTCTGTCTGTCTGTCTGTCTATCTATATCTATATGTATCTATATACTGTATTATCTATCTATGTAATCTATGTGTCACACTGTATACTGTATTATCTATATATCTACCCAATATTCTCCTATCTATCTATCTATCTATCTATCTATCTATCTATCTATCTATCTATCTATCTATCTATCGTCTATCTATCTATCTATCTATCTATCCATTATCTATCTATTTCTATCTATCTATCTATCGTCTATCTATCTATCTATCTATCTATCTATCTATCTATCTATCTATCTATCTATCTTTCTATCTATCATATCTGTATCTATATGTATCTATATACTGTATTATCTATCTATTTAATCTATGTATTCATGTATGTATGTATCTAATAATATGACATCTATCTATGTAGCTATCTACTGTATTATCTATCTATCTATCTATCTACCTATCTATCTATTACTATCTATCTATCTAATATCCATCTCTAATCTATCTTATCATTTCATATCTTATCTAAGTATGTATGTATCTAATATTCTGACATCAATTTATGTAGCTATCTACTGTTCTATCTATCTATCTATCTATCTATCTATATATCTATCTACTATTTATCTACTTATCTAATATCTATCACTAATCTATCTTATCATATCTTTGTATTTGTTGTGGGGCTTCGCTCTGGTAAATAGGGTGAGCGGGCACAGTATAGAGGCAAAATACAAGTTCTTAACTCAAAACATCAGTGTTTATTCACACTGGAGGCAATTGCACAAAACAGCACGTAACTTTGCAGTCTTGGTGTTAATTCACACACAATGGAAAGTTCATATAACACAAGTCACCTTGCTGGCAGTTCTGCCTCCAGTTGTCCACAGCAGGCTTTAGGGGGCCTGTTTCCCCAGCGTGCGGCTCTCAGACCTCCAGCATGGCATAAAGCCTCAGATACCAAAAACAGAGACATCTCTGCTGAGCCCAGCTGCCTATTTAAGGACAGCCAGGTGCTGCCAAAACCCGGAACGGCACTTAAACTCCGGTCCAGTATTTGACCTCACCTGGCTAGAAACCAGCTCAGCCGCACATGCTGGGAGGAAAATACCTGCCTTGCCAGACACAACCCCTCACTGTGTCACACTGTATACTGTATTATCTATCTATCTATCTACCTAATATTCTCCTTTCTATCTATCTATCTATCTATCTATCTATCTATCTATCTATAAAAAATGCAATAAAAGCGACACAACAGTCCAAAAATAATTAAGTCGGTGTGCCAGCGGCTATGGACGTGACCCAAACATCCAGTAAAAATAAAAGTAATTCCACAGCTGTCACAGTGGGGAGTGGGGGAACCCCCCACCGTACGATGTGGGGAAGATGGGGTAGCAACTAGGCCTGGATACTTGGAAAAGGGAGCTGATCACCTCCTACTGCAACCCTCATCCTAGCCCTGACCTCCTAACCGCATGAGCGAACCCAGATGGTAGAAGGGCTCATTCACCGGAATCTCTTACCCTGACTGGCCCTGATGATCCCTGGGATAAAGGTCAGAAAAAGGAGATGAAAAGTTCATCCACAACACAGATGAACCAGAGTCTCCAGCAGGCCTAGGTGCAAAGAAAGGAAAGGCAGAAAACAGCAACTGGATATGCAGGTAAGAGCCTACAACAACAAGCACTCACCTGCCGAGGCAACAACAACTGGAACCCATGCCTCCATACTGGAACCCGATCACCTACCAGGACACAGCACAAAGACAACAAGCACGGAGTTCAGTGAACCAGAAACTGCCTGGACCCTCATGCGGACAGGATGCATGGCGGCCCCAGGCAGAGCTGCTAACTGACTGGTAGTTCCCCCTCGGGGAACCTAGGGACCCCCTTCCGGAGCACACAACAGACATCCAACAGAACCATGCTGGATAACAACACCAAACATTCCAGACATGGAACACCAAACTAGACATTACAACACACCCAAAACATAAACCCATACCAAACATGTAAGGAAGGGTACAGAACAGAGGAAACAAAGGGAAGACATCAAGGTGACATCGATGTCCAACTAGGTGGCCCTCAAACTGGATCAATGACATATCCAGGACAGTAGCAGCTCCAGCACACACCAAGGCTGGAGGACAACAGACTCCAGCCTGGAAGCCACAGGCTATATGAACCCAGTGGCCACACCCAGGACACACCTAAATAACCACCAGCTAGATATTAATCCCTCCGGCACCAGACAGGGAAGGCCCCAGGAGAAAGGAGGAGGCACCTACTGTACATGCTGCAACCACAACACGTTGCCGCTGACAACAGCATGCACGGCAACCGTGTCACTGTGCACACCAAAGGCCGTGACAACAGCACTCCCAGAGATGTGGTTTAAAAGTAGTGTTCTTTAATCACCAAAGCAACGTTTCAGTCCTCTTACCGGGACTTATCACTGCTTGAGAAAAGTCCCAGTAAGAGGACTGAAATGTCGCTTTGGTGATTAAAGAACACTACTTTTGAACCACAGCTCTGGGAGTGCTGTGGAATTACTTTCTTTTTATCTATCTATCTATCTATCTATCTATCTATCTATCTATCTATAAAAAAAGGCCAAGGCAGCATTCAAATATCAGTGAAAAAAAGGGGTATTTTAATCACCCATGTGAAAGACAGCAACGTTTCAGCTCACTCCATGGAGCCTTTGTCAAGCCATGGCATGGCTTGACAAAGACTCCATGGAGTGAGCTGAAACGTTGCTGTTTTTCACATAGGTGATTAAAATACCCCTTTTTTTCACGGATATTCGAGTGCTGCCTTGGCCTTTTTTATATATATCTAACAGGACCGGGTCCGTGGTCTGCTTCAAGGAATTGCACCGCTGTGGATTTGTGTGCTGCTCATCAACTTTTTTTTATACATATCTATTTATCTACCCATATACTGGAATGAGTGTACCCGCACACTGGTGGTGAGGGTGAAGCAATCCACCAGAGGTAGCAGTGTTTTCGCCTCTCTGGCCACTCTTCCTCCATGTAATGAGCTGTGTTGTGCTTGTGATAAATGAAGTCCATTGTGAGGCATCACTTGTGTGTAACCTGCCTGCCGGAGTATTCTCCTCTCCCATTCATAGAGATCTGGCATCAATTACTCCCTACACTCAGTCCACAATGAGCCTATTCTGTTTCTCTACAGAGCGGATGGCACATGAATACGTCAGAATGCAATTCAGTTTATGGCATATGGAACTGGCAAACATCATGGGCAGAGGGGGGGGGTGGGATACAACTGTTAGACTAGTGGGAAGACTGCAATAACACTGCTATTAAATGCTAATCACATACATTTATCTCATTGCTTCCTTCAAAACGTTATCACACTCAGAATTTTCATTGTATCTACCTATACTATGTACTATTATCTCAGTACATAGTATCTATCTAGTATCTATCCATCTATCTAGCCTGCTCTATATTGTGATATCTTTATTTATTGAGATCTTAACTGTCTGTAAAGAGCTAATAATGCCAGACACACAATATCTGTCTTCATGTTCAGCCTGCATGATAATTCAGAGATCATATATTAAAGGGCAGTAAACATTATTATTTGCTTATTTACCTACGTTATTCATATTATTATATTAACTCTTTATTAACTCTATCTATCTCATATCTATCTATCTCACATCTATCTATCTTGGCACTTCCAAGTAGAACATCTAGCATTGCCAAAGCAAAAGAAAATAATAGGTATTGTGGAGGGGGGTTTGATGTGGGGATTAAAGGGGGTGGATTTTGTGTTAAAGGGGCAATATAGGGGTATGATAGTCCATGACATCTTAACATATAGTTAACATATATACATCTATATCTATCTATCTATCTATCTATCTATCTATCTATCTATTATCTATCTATCTATCTATCTACCTACCTATATATCATCTATCTATCTATCTATCTATCTATCTATCATCTATCTGTCTATCTATCTATCTATCTATCTATCATCTATCTGTCTATCTATCTGTCTATCTATCTATCTATCTATCTATCTATCTATCTATCATCTATCTATCTATCTATCTATCTATCTATCATCTATCTATCTATCTATCTATCTATCTATCTATCTATCTATCTATCTATCTATCTGTCTATCTATCTATCTATCTATCTATCTATCTCATATCTATCTATGCATTATTTATCTGTATATATATATATATATATATATATATATATATATATATAAAATTTGTCTGTCTACTTATCTATTTATCTATCTAAACAAACACTCCTGGGAAGCACCACCAACCAAACGATTTATATGCATGTATTGGCACCAGTGTTTGTTATCACTGTTTGAAAAAGGTTCCATGGAGTGAACCGAAATGTCGCGCCTTATTGGTGAATAAAGCACATGTCACATTATGGAAGTGCCGCGGTACTCGTATTTTTTATATCTATCTATCTATCTATCTATCTATCTATCTATCTATCTATCTATCTATCTATTATATCTCATATCTATCGTATCTATCTATCTATCTATCTATCTATCTATCTATCTATCTATTATATCTATATCTATCTATCTATCTAATTATCTATCTATCTATCTATCTATCTATCACCTATTTATCTATGTATTTGTCTATCTTCTATCTATCTATCTATCTATCTATCTATCTATCTATCTATCTATCTATCTATCTATCTATCTATATCATATCTATCCTCTGTATATGCACTTCATGAACTATTTAGAATATCATTTTTGCACAATTAATTCAAAACTTGTAGAGAATTATTAACTGAACAGCAAGGAAAAAATCTATAAAACACAGTAAAACACATTGCGCTTCCACTTTCCTCCCACTAGGCGAACAATGAGCTGTGCATTAACCTGTTAAGTGAATGAAGTATTTACCCATGGTGTGTAGTCCACACAGACAACTGATCAGTGGTACTGAACTACCTCTATTGTGGACTATAGAGTGTGATCTTCACAGCAGAACAATATATAGCTTCCCTATTTTTTGCTAATCATGCTATATAAGTTTAATGTGACCTCGTAATAAGGCAAGCGATAATAAAAGGCTCGTATTATATTATTGAGTCTGGAAGTTCATGCCTTAGTAGGTTATAATAATAATAATCCTGCATGGATGAGGACATCTGTACAGTATCTTTACACATGTATTTGTATGCTGCATATGCTGTTTTACCACATATGCTTTCCATATACTTTACCGAATTCTGAAAATGGTAAGTGACAATAAACCAGTGCAACAATAGTCTATGTAACAATCATTAAACTAATTTACTAAAGTAGCCATGACAGAGCCTCGGATCTTTCTTAGAATCCCACTTAATTACCATCCTAATAGCCACATCCAAGTGAATACACCAGTTTCTTACCTCTGTGCAGCCACACAATACGGAGAGACCAGAGGAGCCCCCAGGGGCGACAGTGCAGAAATGGGATGAGCAAGTACCTGATTACTGATCAACCATTGTCTAATTAGTGAGCCATCATTACTGAGAGCAGACAAGTGCATGTATGCCAGACAGGGTAATAATAATGTCCGCAGTTACAAGGACACACAAGATTTGTTGGGACATTAATTACACAATAAAAGGAAATATAGATATATAGATATTTAAACAGCCCAGTCACAATATTATGACCACTTCCTACTTTTGACGTCGGCAGGGTGTAGCACAGGAAGTCACGTGTCGTAAGCTGGCTTGGTGAGTATATAAGGTGTGTAATAGGCTGTCAGCACATAAGGATAAAATTGTGATTTATTAGAGTTTCAAAAAGGGATGATAATTTGCTTTTGGGCCAAGGTGTAAAAAACAACAGTCCGGTGAACCCTACTGCATATGGAGCTCCGAAGCAGACAGATGGTTACTGTACCTCTGCCAACATAGTTGCATTGGAAGAAAAGGCTTCAATTTTCGCAGCAGTTTTGAATAGGACTTCTGTTGATTGGCAAAGGGATGTCTTCTCCAATGAGTCACATTTTCTGAACAAACACCCTGCAACCATTGCTGGAAGAACACAAGCTGGTAGTGACAGCATCATGGTCTGGGGAATGTTTTTGTGGCAGTCTCTGGGCCCACTCATCCATGTGAAAAGCACTGTCAACCGTTTTGGGTATGAATCTATGCTTGCTTATCACGTACACCCATACATGCTGATTGTCTTCCCTGGGGCGAATGGGATCTTCCAGCAACACAATGCAACATGTAACATGGCTAGAAATATCCAACATTGGTGGGAAAACATGACCAAGACTTCCAAGTACTACCCTGGCCCCCGAATTCTCCAGATTTCAACCCAATTGAGCATCTGTGGGACCACCTTGATCATCATGTTCCCTCTATGGATCTTCCCACCGTGCACCCTCCAGCAGCTGTGGGATGCACTATGGTCAGCATGGCTCCAGATACCCTTGTGCCAACGCTGTTCTATAATATAAGAGAACATACTGCTGAAAATAAATGTGCTTCCTTTAATCTTGTGCAGCAGAATCTGAACATATCATATAAAATCAGCTCAAATATCCAAATGACCAAGAAAATTAAATGAGTCCTCATACAGTATATTCTTGGTTGGCCTACATATATCAGTTGTTTCCTACCAGTTGCTCTATGCCAGGATCTGGACACAACAGATATACATGTATTCCAATTTGTGCCCTGTTCCAGCATTCATAGATTGAAAGCGCAGGACATAAAAATATTGCACGCTACGTTTTTCTATCCAGAGCTATTTTACATCCAGCATCAATACTGATAAGCCAGATGATATGAGCAATCCCATAGAAGGCTCTGGCATAAGGATCTCTCCAGAGGGAAACTGAACCGAATCGCCAAATATTATGTAAAGGGGTCCTATGATCTATGAATCCACAACCTTCATGTTATATGTTTCCCAACTAGAACGGTACATGACATTAGCCTATAGAAATCAATAAAAAGGACATGCAATAACATTTTTGATGGATTTTGATTGGTCTTACCAGATCATTTTATAATTATACAGGTATCAGTCATTAAAGATGATGTTTTTATATTTGCAGTATAATTTTGTATACGGGTGTGCATATAGACTTAATTCTGAGAACTTTCAGGAGTATAAATTTGCTTACACAGCCTGATGGAAGCACATAGAAAAAAAAAGAAAGAAAATTGCCAGTGAGAAATGACATTCATAAATACTGATGGCAATGGCCAGCAGAGTTATATAGTGCATTGCATCACAGTATTGTGTGAAATCTTGGCAAGGTTTCCAGCCGCACATCTGGTAGGTGTGGAAGGCTTTCATTGTAGCAGGTTGTCCTATTAATGATATGCCAAAGTCCTGGCAGTTGTATTGAATGCCAGTCATTCTCTTGCTGCCAGATTAAATGCACATCCGTTCAGAGATGGCTCCCGTCCACAGTGGAGCTGAGATGTGACATAAATTTAGCTTGAGATGCTTCAGAACATGAAATGAAGCTTTGCAGATATTTAATCAGCAACAGAAATGCTACATCTCATTGACAGTGTATCCCAGCACAAGCACATGGTAACAGAGTAAATGACATAGCGGGCTTAGTAAGAAGCAACCTTTATTCTCTGCGGATAGTGTCATGTGACACTGGTGCTTTAAATACCGATTTCTATAAGACGTATATGGCCAGTTAGGACAACAGATGCAAAGCGCACACTATAGAACCCCAATGAGGCAGCAGATCAGTTCGGGGGTCAGGGATGTACATGGATATTGTGACAAACCAAACCTCGCAGCCCAGCCTGATATGACTACTACGTCGGGATCATGCAGTACGTGATCTTTAACTAAGACGTGACGTTTAGCACTCTCTGGGAGTACGTAAGGTCCGCTTGGCACAGTTTTACACAGACACCTCCTGTCCACACAGGGAGGCATGGGGAGTGAGAGAGGATGGTCCATGCTACCTTCGGCAGGGCAGAACACTCACTCACAACCCAGAAAGGCTGAGAAAGCCCTTTCACTGCCCCAGGTAAACAGAGCCCTGCCAGCCCAGTAGCCATTCGTTCCTCATTAGATATAAGCCCGGTCAGTTAATGGGATAATATCAGGCCAGAAACCAGCCCAGGTAGCATGCAACGTTATACCGAGACACGGACTTGTGGGATTCGTGGATCGAGATAGAAGAACAGTGCAAGATTAAACTATATATTTAATCGCCTTAAGGGCACACTAGACAGCAACACTATATACTGTAGGAAGGCGCAAGGGTCCGTCGTTGACAGAAGGTATGTGTCACCAAGGTCCCTGGCCTCAGTGAAGTAAGAGGCGGAATTTTCAGTTGTCAGCAGCAGCTAATGCTGATTGACACTTTACTATTTTAGTATGTCTGTATAGCTGATCCGGGACGGCTCTTACTGGGAGTCGGCAAAGTGCTGGGTTGGTGACTACTCCCCACGTTCCAGGCCGGGTCTTGGTTTTAGGCTATAAAACACAGGCAGCACTGTCGGGTGGTGTGGATTACTCCTCTCTGACAGTGGAGCTCTGTCAGTCTCTGTTTTGGGACCTGGGAGTTTGGGCCTTCATTAAGGCCTGCTACCTTGTTGGTGTGAAAGCAGGTAGATTCTGCTTTGTCCAAGGACTTCTTCTTTGCTGCATGGTGTGAACAAATACTAGAATCACAAGGTGACTGTTTTCCTTGAGACTGACTTTTTGTTTTGTCACTTACTTAATGTGTGAATAAACACTGAACTGTTTAATTGAAAGACTTTGTTGTTGCCTCTATACTGCGTCCACTAACCTGCCTATCAGAGCGAACCCCCACAATACACACAGGATATATACAATGGTAATAGATGCAAATAGAGGTGATCTTACAGTCAGAGTTAACAGATAATGTAAAAGTCAGTTGCCGGATATATGTATAGTTCTTGATGCTGTAGTCACCTGGGATGCTGTGAGGTCAGCAGGGTTTCCAGGTCTCTCCAAACATGATACACGGCGTGACCTCCCTTCAGAGAAAGACCATGGCCATTGCCTCGAACGGGCAAATAACCCTTAGTCAGTCACACCCCTCCATTCCCCTAGGCGGATCCCACTCCCCCTCCCTTTGGTTATGGTAGCAAAAAATCCAAAAATAACCTTATATGGATCCTCACCTCCTCATCGGAAGGTCATAGGGAGGCGGTTCTGGTGCCAATGGATGTGTCCGGGTCTCTGGTGCATGTGGAGACCAAACATGGCATTGCTACTGGGCTTCTACCCTGAGGTCTCCATATCTCCCCTTTCACTATGTCCTATAAGCGAGAGAAGTCCAGGGGAATGTCTGGCTCAGGCCCAGGGTCTCAAAAATGTAACTGGTGTATGGCTAAGATGTATAGTCATTTCATAACTCCTTATGAACTCCCTGTTCCATGATGTTTGGGGAATTTCCTTGATGCAGGTAACCAGCTCAGGCCCCCTACAGAGGAGTCAACCTGTCAGAGGAGCTTGCTTCCAGTCCAGCTGCTGGAGATGTGAAATATTAGCACTTGGAGGTTTTGAGGCTTTGCCATCTGTGGAGTCCATTTTCTATGCCAGATGAAACTATATCCCCTTATATTCCTCACTGATATCATAGAGCCCTATAGCAAAACTTAGTAAGATCCCCTGCCCCCAAGGATATTTCTGCCACTTTTATTTATAGAAGAATAGTCACACTTACAAGCTCCTTTTCCTGACTTCTATGTTGGAAAAAGTAGAACATATGCTTTATAAATATGGCACCCTTTCTGAATACCATATTTCTCTATGTGTTTACACCAGGCAACTGGCTAAAATGTATTCATAAATCTCCATATAAACACATTCAAATCCGATGCTTCCCTAAAATGTTATAAATGTATGTGATAAAACTAGCTGACCATTGGGGGAGTGTGGGGTATATACAGTGAGGAACAGAAGTATTTGAACACCCTGCGATTTTGCAAGTTTTTCCCACTTAGAAATTATGGAGGGGTCTGAAATTTGCATTGTAGGTGCATTCCAAGGATTGAAAAAATAAATATTCAAGAAGTCACATTGCATGATATTTAAAGAATTTGTCTTGCACTGCTGAACATAGGTATTTGAACACCTGAGACCTGTTACTGTGCCTTTAAAAAGTCCATCTCTACTCCACTCATTAATCTAACTTAGTAGCACCTGTCTGAGCTCTTTAAAGACCCCTGTCCACCCCACAGTCAGTCAGATGCCAACTACTACCATGGGCTGTCAAAAGAAACCAGAGACAAAATTGTGAACCTCCACAAGGCTGGAAAGGGCTACGGGGCAATTGCCGAGCAGCTTGGTGAAAATAGATCAACTGTTGGAGCAATTGTTAGAAAATGGAGGAGGCTAAAGACGACTGTCAGTCTCCCTCGGACTGGGGCTCCATGCAAGATCTCACCTCGTGGGGTATCAATGATGATAAGAAAGGTGAGGAATCAGCCCAGAACTACAAGGGAGGAGCTGGCCAATTACATGGAGAGAGCTAGGACCATAGTTTCAAAGGTCACTGTTGGTAGAACAGTACGCCGTCATGATTTCAAATCATGCATTGCATGGAAGGTTCCCCTGCTCAAGTCATCACATGTCCAGGCCCGTCAGAAGTTTGCCAATGACCATCTGGGATGAAGGGATGGGAGAAAGTCATCTGGTCAGATGAGACCAAAGTAGAACTTTTTGGTCTAAACTTCACTCGTCGTGTTTGGAGGAAAAAGAAGGATGAGTTGCATCCCAAGAACACCATCCCTACTGTGAAGCATGGGGGTGGTAACATCATGCTTTGGGGGTTCTTTTCTGCGAAGGGGACAGGACGACTGCACTGTATTAAGGGGAGGATGAATGGGGCCATTTATTGTAAGGTTCTGAGCAACAACCTCCTTCCCTCAGTCAGAGCATTGAAGATGGGTCGTGGCTAGGTCTTCCATGACAACGACCCGAAGCACACAGCCAGGATAACCAAGGAGTGGCTCCGTAAGAAGCATATCAAGGTTCTGGAGTGGCCTAGCCAGTCTCCAGACCAAAATCCAATAGAACATCTTTGGAGGCAGCTGAAACTCTGTGTTGCTCAGCAACAGCCTCAAAACCTGACAGATCTAGAGATCTGTGTGGAGGAGTGGGCCAAAATCCCTGTTGCAGTGTGTGCAACCCTGGTCAAGAACTACAGGAAACATTTGACCTCTAAAATTGCAAACAAAGGCTTCTGTACCAAATATTAACACTGATTTTCTCAGGTGTTCGAATACTTATGTTCAGCAATGCAAGACAAATACATTCTTTAAAAATCATACAATGTAATTTCCTGATTATTGTTTTTTTATTCTGTCTCTCAGAGTGGGAATGCACCTACAATGTGAATTTCAGACCACTCCATGATTTCTAAGTGGGAGAACCTGCTAAATCGCAGGGTGTTCAAATACTTCTGTTCCTCACTGTACAGTCGTGGCCAAAAGTTTTGAGAATGACACAAATATTAGTTTTTACAAAGTTAGCTGCTAAACTGCTTTTAGATCTTTGTTTCAGTTGTTTCTGTGATGTAGTGAAATATAATTACACGCACTTCATACGTTTCAAAGGCTTTTATCGACAAATTACATGACATTTATGCAAAGAGTCAGTATTTGCAGTGTTGGCCCTTCTTTTTCAGGACCTCTGCATTTTGACTGGGCATGCTCTCAATCAACTTCTGGGCCAATTCCTGACTGATAGCAACCCATTCTTTCATAATCACTTCTTTGAGTTTGTCAGAATTAGTGGGTTTTTGTTTGTCCATCCGCCTCTTGAGGATTGACCACAAGTTCTCAATGGGATTAAGATCTGGGGAGTTTCCAGGCCATGGACCCAAAATGTCAACGTTTTGGTCCCTGAGCCACTTAGTTATCACTTTTGCCTTATGGCACGGTGCTCCATCGTGCTGTAAAATGCATTGTTCTTCACCAAACTGTTGTTGGATTGTTGGAAGAAGTTGCTGTTGGAGGGTGTTTTGGTACCATTCTTTATTCATGGCTGTGTTTTTGGGCAAAATTGTGAGTGAGCCCACTCCCTTGGATGAGAAGCAACCCCACACATGAATGGTCTCAGGATGCTTTACTGTTGGCATGACACAGGACTGATGGTAGCGCTCACCTTTTCTTCTCCGGACAAGCCTTTTTCCAGATGCCCCAAACAATTGGAAAGAGGCTTCATTGGAGAATATGACTTTGCCCCAGTCCTCAGCAGTCCATTCACCATACTTTCTGTAGAAGATCAATCTGTCCCTGATATTTTTTTTGGAGAGAAGTGGCTTCTTTGCTGCCCTTCTTGACACCAGGCCATCTTCCAAAAGTCTTCGCCTCAATGTGCGTGCAGATGCGCTCACACCTGCCTGCTGCCATTCCTGAGCAAGCTCTGTACTGGTGGCACTCCGATCCCGCAGCTGAATCCTCTTTAGGAGACGATCCTGGCGCTTGCTGGACTTCTTGGATGCCCTGAAGCCTTCTTAACAAAAATTTAACCTCTTTCCTTGAAGTTCTTGATGATCCTATAAATTGTTGATTGAGGTGCAATCTTAGTAGCCACAGTATCCTTGCCTGTTAAGCCATTTTTATGCAATGCAATGATGGCTGCACGCGTTTCTTTGCAGGTCACCATGGTTAACAATGGAAGAACAATGATTTCAAGCATCACCCTCCTTTTAACATGTCAAGTCTGCCATTTTAACCCAATCAGCCTGACATAATGATCTCCAGCCTTGTGCTCGTCAACATTATCACCTGAGTTAACAAGACGATTACTGAAATGATCTCAGCAGGTCCTTTAATGACAGCAATGAAATGCAGTGGAAAGTTTTTTTTGGGATTAAATTAATTTTCATGGCAAAGAAGGACTATGCAATTCATCTGATCACTCTTCATAACATTCGGGAGTATATGCAAATTGCTATTAAAAAAACTTAAGCAGCAACTTTTCCAATTTCCAATATTTATGTAATTCTCAAAACTTTTGGCCACGACTGTAGTTACCATTGAAATCAATGGAAGCTGTAAGATTCTCTATGCACTGAGCTGCCCCTAGTGGTGGCTTTATGAAAATGCTGTGGATTTACGTAATAAAGCAGAAAAAGGAATTCAGCTCCATCTCCCCCTCACCAGAACCCCTTAGCAGCAGCATGGTGTGCCTCCATTGTGAGCTTGCCACTGCATGCAACTTCACCAGTCCCTGCAAAAAGGCCATGAGGGCTACATTTGAGGCACCTTGTCAAGCAGTGACTCTGTCCCAAATAGTGATTCTCAAGTGCTGCCTTCACATCCCAGCTCATCTGTAGATAGTTGAACAGTGAACTCTGAAGTCCTATCTTGTAATATGCATTTTTGGTGCCTGTCATGACCCCTGCATCCATGGCACAGACATACATTTAAAATTAACATGTTGGCTACCTGCAACCACCACTAGATAGAGGTTAGAAGCCTTTTGCATTCTGTGTTATTATTGAGTTCAATTTACAACAGTATACAGTAATTGCCTAAGCTACCTCTAGTGGTGTCTGCAGCCAGACAGAATTTTATCTTTTAGCTCTGCTTTTATGCAGGGGATTTGGAGCTCAAGATGATATATAAAGATATAATAAAAAGATAATCAGCAAAGAATTATGCATTTATTTAGGTAAATAAAAGTAGTGTATATTGGTGAATATTCACTTTAAGGTTACTTATACGTAATAATAATAATTTACCAATCCATTTACAGTTTATTGGCCACAGCTATAATCTTCTAGTCTTCAAGATTGTTTTGGCCTCATCAAAATCTGTACAGAGTGATAAAACGTTTAACACTTTTGTCATAAACTCAGAGAAATTCCATGGGAAAATCATTAGGTAAACACGGTATGTCTGCAGGTATGATGATACTGGAACATCATCCCAAACATTATATACAAATGAAGAGTAATCCTCTCAATGACAGAAAATATGTGCCTGTAATAGATCATAATTACATGTCTGTCAGTTAGTAAGAGGCCTCATTCACCTAAGTATATTTTTTGCCCCTATTAACTCCATATTAAAAAATCACGAACATACAGAAAGGATAGACAGCGGCATATATAGAAGAAAAGGGGCTCCATAGTAAAGTTCAAAATGGGGCTCATAAAGTCCTGTTTCAGTTTATTCGTTGTTTTCATTAAATTGAATGCTCAAAAAATGTTTTGTCTCACTCCCATTTCTTCTTGTTGCATGTTGAAGCTCTACTTGGAACCTTGTTAAGATCCAGCCATGCTAAATATGATTATTTGCCATTTTTCAAGTGGTCTTAAACCTTTGATCAGGACTGTATTATTTGCTATCATTGACAGAAGGACCTGGTGTTTGTTTCCACCTCCTTCCCTTTTATTTAAACCTTGAGCCAATTCTTAAGTTGTGTGTTTGATGACAATGCAGTTCCTCTGGAGAGAGGAGTCCTCCATAGGTTCTTACTAATGGAATAAAATCAACCAGGCCTCCTTCAATTGGTGTGTATGCTCTTGTTAGCAAGTTCTATTGTTATCTATATTGGTATTGTATTTTTCTTATAGCGTTAAAATAAAGACACATTCAAATAAAGATTACATTACTTATCCTGTATAGTGAATGCCGGGAAAAAATAAAAATGAAATAAAAACAATAATGGAATTGCTGTTTTTGTCATCTTTTTTTAAATAAAAAGCTAGCAAAAAGTCATATGCAGCCTAAATACTAATTAAAACTACAGATCATGCGGCAAAAAACAAGCCCTCACACAATTACATTGATGGAAAAATAAAATTTGTATAAATATTGGTACATGAAGATTCTAAATACAACAGATTTTTTATAAAAAAGTTATTTTTGATGCAAAAGAAGTAAAATGTAAAAAAAAAAAAATATATATATATAGATCTGGTATCACCATTATCGTATAAACCTGCAGCATCTTATCATATTATATATACTTCATGAGGAAACACCGAAAAAAAAAAAAAAAAAATGCCAGAATTGCAATTTTGGCCCGCCTTACCTCTCAAACATTGAAATAAAATGCGATCAAAAAGCCAAATGTATGCTAAAATGGTATCAATACAAACTACAGCTTGTCCTACAAACATCGACCCTTGCACAGCTCAGTCAACAAAAAATAAAAAAGTTATGGCTCTTTTAGTAAATTCCATGTTACAAAATCCGGATGCTGCTCCTTCCGTTCTGCCATTTCCCCAAACAATAGTTTATAACCACATTTGGGATATTTCTGTACTCAGGAGAAATTACCTAACAAATTATGTGATGATTTTTCTCCTTTTAACCCTTGCAAAATTGAAAAATTTGGGGCTACAGCAAAGTACTATTGGAAAACAATTAAATGTTTAATTTTCATGGTCCATTGTTAATAAATTCTAAAAATCCAAATCCAAATAGTGCACATTCCCTTCTGAGCCCTAGTGTGCCCAAAGAGCAGTTTATGATGACATATCGGGTATTGTCGTACTCAGGAGAAATGACATAACAATTTTTGGGGAGTTTTTCTCCTGTTAAGCCGTGTAAAATAGAAAAATTTGGAGACAAAACTACATACTTTTGTTAACATGCAATTTTTTGATTTGTATAACCCAATTGCAATAAATTCTATGAAACACCTGTAGGGTCAGAAATACTCACTGCACACCTATATTATTTCCTTGAGAGATGTAGTTTCCAAAATCGGACATTTTGAGGGCGTTTCTTGTGTTTTAGCACTCAAGGCCTCTCTTCCTATAATGGAGACTCAAGATCCACGACGGTATTTGAGTCAAGTAGCACTCTAGGGCCCCATATAGGATATTTCTAAAACTGCTATATCAGGGTAATAAAAAAATTAGTTCCATTTTATCACCTACGGTATTCCAAAAATAGATTGAAACTCATAATCTGCAAAAAAAAAATAATACATTTTTAACCGCCTCCGGACCGCCTAACGCAGGAACGCGTTCCGGAGGCGGCAGCTCTGCGCACAGTCACGCATATATATGCGTCATCTCGCGAGTGGATAAGCGAGTGGATCTCCAGCATGCCAGCGGCGATCGTTCGCTGGCAGGCTGGAGATGCGATTTTTTTAACCCCTAACAGGTATATTAGACGCTGTTTTGATAACAGCGTCTAATATACCTGCTACCTGGTCCTCTGGTGGTCCCTTTTGTTTGGATCGACCACCAGAGGACACAGGCAGCTCAGTAATAAGTAGCACCAAACACCACTACACTACACCCCCCCTGTCACTTATTAACCCCTTATTAACCCCTGATCACCACATATAGACTCCCTGATCACCCCCCTGTCATTGATCACCCCCTGTCATTGATCACCTCCTTGTAAGGCTCCATTCAGACGTCCATATGTTTTTTACGGATCCACGGATACATGGATCGGATCCGCAAAACACATACGGACGTCTGAATGGAGCCTTACAGGGGGGTGATCAATGACAGGGGGTGATCACCCCATATAGACATCCTGATCACCCCCCTGTCATTGATCACCCCCCTGTCATGGATCACCCCCCTGTAAGGCTCCATTCAGACATTTTTTTGGCCCAAGTTAGCGGAATTTATTTATTTTTCTTACAAAGTTTTATATTCCACTAACTTGTGTCAAAAAATAAAATCTCACATGAACTCACCATACCCCTCACGGAATCCAAATGCGTAAAATTCTTTAGACATTTATATTCCAGACTTCTTCTCACGCTTTAGGGCCCCTAAAATGCCAGGGCAGTATAAATACCCCACATGTGACCCCATTTCGGAAAGAAGACACCCCAAGGTATTCCGTGGGGGGCATATTGAGTCCATGAAAGATTGAAATTTGTGTCCCAAGTTAGCGGAAGGGAGACTTTGTGAGAAAAAATAAAAATAAAATCAATTTCCTCTAACTTGTGCCAAAAAAAATAAAATTCTATGAACTCGCCATGCCCCTCATTGAATATCTTGGGGTGTCTTATTTCCAAAATGGGGTCACATATGGGGTATTTATACTGCCCTGGCATTTTAGGAGCCCTAAAGCGTGAGAAGAAGTCTGGGATCCAAATGTCTAAAAATGCCCTCATAAAAGGAATGTGGGCCCTTTTGCGCATCTAGGCTGCAAAAAAGTGTCACACATCTGGCATCGCCGTACTCAGGAGAAGTTGGGCAATGTGTTTTGGGGTGTCATTTTACATATACCCATGCTGGGTGAGATAAATATCTTGGTCAAATGCCAACTTTGTATAAAAAATGGGAAAAGTTGTCTTTTGCCGAGATATTTCTCTCACCCAGCATGAGTATATGCAAAAAGACACCCCAAAACACATTGCCCAACTTCTCCTGAGTACGGCGATACCACATGTGTGACACTTTTTTGCAGCCTAGGTGGGCAAAGGGGCCCACATTCCAAAGAGCACCTTTAGGATTTCACAGGTCATTTTTTACACATTTTTATTTCAAACTACTTACCACACATTAGGGCCCCTAGAATGCCAGGGCAGTATAACTACCCCACAAGTGACCCCATTTTGTAAAGAAGACACCCCAAGGTATTCAGTGAGGGGCATGGCCATACTTTATGGGTATATGGTTCCTATATCGCTGTCTAGGGCCTCAACAGGGCATGCAGCATGGGACCAGAGTTCCAGTCGGGGCCACCCCTTGCAGGTTTTTTTTGGACCACGTTCCAAGGATACATTAATTAGTAGGGTGGACTAGGACAAATAGGGATCCACTAGGGTCAGTGTATACACCATACCAATACCCTCCACTTCCCTGACTTGATACACCATTCGCTAGTCCATTGCTAGTACCCAAGGTGACATTTCAGCTTCTCATGGTATTCCTTCTGTAGGTACCTAGCTGAGCCCAAAATTTTGCGTTATGCGCTGTGTAATTACTCTTTTCACCTGATGGTCTTCTCGTAGCCTCTGTGGTTCTACACATCATTTGATCACACGGGTTTCGATATTACCTTTCTTACATGTTTGTTTGTCTGTAGGGGCTTTTTTATCCTTAATATGATTAAAAGTGATATTTTATTTAGTTACTGCCCCCTCACATTAGTTTAGTTCTAATATATAGACCTCTCAAAGTCAAAGTCACTTCAGAACTTAAAAATGGTCCCTAAAAATGTAGGATTTGGAAATTTTCTAGAAAATTTGCTGCTAAACCTACATATTTTCAGATTCTCTACTGTCCAAAAAAATATCTATGAGAATACTATACATACTGTAGGTGCCTGTAAGATAGCTTCTGACATAAATTTGATGCTGGCCTCATAACATTACTTTCACTGGCATGCAAAGTTAATGACTGGATTAGTAATCAGTTTAGCCGCACATGCCAAGGGCCAATTGAGCAATTTGGCTGAGCCTGGTTTGCTGCTGAGTACTGCTGGGCAGACAGTGACTGCAGATGTGCATAATAATGATATTATTATTATTATTATTATTATTATTTTTCCTATTTTATTTGTAACATGTTAGGTATTCATTAATGACTTGAGCCTAAAACGAAGACTCTTCCTTTAAATATTTTCATCCCATTTATTCCAACGCCAACAGCTCACAAACCTTGGATGAACTCAGCTTCCTCATTCTGCTTTTACTAACTCCACTTCATGGTGCATCTCTTTAGCCTGCCTGGAAAATATTAATTTGACTTTAAACCATTTTCCTCATACATGGTGGGATAGCCCTGAAAGAACATATGTCAACTCTCCTTACATGTCTGATTTAGTAAATACACGTGTTCCCTATAAAATAATAATAATGACTAAATTAACAACTGGATGTTCCCATTCCCCTTGACAATAGTATGCGCACCAACAGTCTGACATAGTCAACATTGACTGGATGGTGTGAGGGTCAAGGTGGAATTGGCCCACCAGAGTACCAGAAGATCCTCCGGTAGGCTCAAGCTCTGACATAAAGGACTCTCATGAAAATAAGCTACTAAGGTCTAGCAGAAGAAAATTTAATTTAGAGCTGATCTTGGAATAAGATCAGGGATGGACATACCATATTTGCAACTGCGCAAGGGCATGGTAGGAAAGAGCCTTGCCACCATCTTATCAAGACAACTCTAATGGATCTTAATATCTACTTTATCGCATGTAAAGAAGTCTATAACTATGGTCATAACTAATACCTCGTGGCTGATAATCCACAAGAGTAGCTGGTAAATCATTAAACAACTTGTTAGAAAGGAGTTCTATGATTAACAAACTAACTGCTGTACATAAAACGGGCCCACAAAAGTTTATTTAACATAGGCCTTTTGCAGTCTATGAGGGTGGGCCCTTTGCATCATTTACTCTGGTGGGCCCAAGGAACTTCAGTCTATTGCTGGGGAAAGCGAACAGGAACTCCTCCAACTGGTAACAACCTATTATCAATTTGTTCATAAATATCTAGTAGGAATACCAGAGGAGTGTCTTAACACAGTGGTCCATATTTACTAATGTGTCTGTTCCTAGATTGTGATGTAATATTTACCAACATTTGGTGCAAAATGTTGCATCAAGTTTTACACATATTTATGAAATAAATGAAATAATACCGTAATACACTGTACCACGGTACTTTACTTGAGTTTGGGTGTGGCTTAGTGGGAAAAGAAAGTGTGACCTAACAAAAAGTGGTATGGGCAAAATGCAAACATTTGTGCATAACATTTTTAAATAAAGTAAGCTAAGCAATATATTTTATTAAGTTAGACAAAAGCGTCTAAGATGCACCACATTTCTCATACACTAGCTAAATATTAGATAACATTAGTAAATCTGCCCCAGGATTATTTTTAGAACAGATGTTCCAGAACTTTTATAGTGTGGAGAACAGGGGCGTTGTTAGATCAAAACATTCGGGGCTTGAGCCCCGGATGTTTTGACTAGTGCCCCCAATGTTATGCTGGCAGGGCCGGCCGCTCCGACTCTCCTGCGCTGCGTAGCCCGCCATCCTAATTCGTATCCTGCAGTAACTGAACTTTAAAACAGTGCTCATGCTCTCATTACTATCTTACACACTCAGATCCGGAAACATGCAGTGCGGGCGGTGCCTGCTCCTCCCACTAGGCGGCGCAGCCGCGTGACGTCAGTGAGTGAGCGCTGCCCGCATTGCCTGTTTCTGGAGCTGAGTGTGTAAGTCAAGATAGTAATGAGATCAGCGCTGATTTAAAGTTCAGTTACTGCAGGATACGGATTACTGAGTGGATGATCTGTGGGGTTGCCCAGATGGCTAGGACCTTCACAGTAGTTATTAACCCCTTTCAGCAGTCCTCCATTCACTGAAGGGGGGACTGCTGAAAGGGGTTAATAACTACTGTGAAGGCGGGACTGCTGAAAGGGGTTAAAGTACAAGGGCAGTGGGGGGATGATCTGTCGGGTTGCCCAAACGGCTAGGCCCTTCACAGTAGTTATTAACCCCTTTCAGCCGTCCTCCATTCACTAAAGGGGGGACTGCTGAAAGGGGTTAATAACTACTGTGAAGGGAGGACTGCTGAAAGGTATTAATAACTACTGTAAAGGGGGGATTGCTGAAAGGTATTAATAACTACTGTAAAGGGGGGACTGCTGAAAGGGGTTAATAACTACTGTGAAGGGAGGACTGCTGAAAGGTATTAATAACTACTGTAAAGGGAGGACTGCTGAAAGGTATTAATAACTACTGTAAAGGGGGGACTTCTGAAAGGGGTTAATAACTACTGTGAAGGTGGGACTGCTGAAAGGGGTTAAAGTACAAGGGAGGTGGTGGGATGATCTGTGGGGTTGCCCAAACGGCTAGGCCCTTCACAGTAGATATTAACCCCTTTCAGCCGTCGTCCATTCCCTAAAGGGGGGCCTGTTGAAAGGGGTTAATAACTACTGTGAAGGGAGGACTGCTGAAAGGGGTTAATAACTACTGTGAAGGGGGGACTGCTGAAAGGGGTTAATAACTACTGTGAAGGCCCCCCAGGTGAAGGGGGTGTGGCTTCATGGGGTGGGGGCGTGATACAGTGGGCTTGTGCCCCGGATGTTTTCAGACCCTAGCAAGGCCCCTGGTGGAGAATACAGCTAGTTACTAAAACAGATGCTTTTAATTTCTGTGCAGGTAATTTCTTATCGTTAGACTTCAAGGGGTTGTCCAACCCTTTACAAGTGATGGTCTAATCTCAGGATAGGCCATCAAAATCTGATCAGAGGGAGTCCAACTCCTCTATCAGCTCTATCTGTTGTACAGTGACGATGCTGGTTGCTTCACTGCTGCTCTTATTAAGTTTGGAGCTGCACTGGAGTAACCAGCTCTGTGGACGGAGTGGAAAGAGCTGTGTAGTTCTAGAGTTGAGTAACAGCATCAGACCTTTTGTAGAACAGTTGATCATCAGGAAGATGGAGTGACAGACCCCTGCTGACCAGATAGTGGTGACCTATCCTGAGGAATGGCCATCACTTGTAAAGGCTTACACTAACCCTTTAACCAGGGTCAGATTGGCCCATCAGAATACCAGAGTAGCAAAGGAACCTCAGGTGGGCCCAAGCTGTGACAATAATGGAGACCTAATAAAACAGTAACAATAACCCACTGGCTGACCATTGAATCAATAACCAGAATAACAGGTCTCCTATGAAAACTTATTGCAGATAAGTTCTACATGTGCAATGATAAAAAATAAAATAAAAAATTAAACATGGACATGTACAAGTACTATACACAGAGGCTGAGCCCTCAGAATGATTTCCTCAGAGGACTTCAGTCTAAGGCCTCATGCACACGACCGTTGTTTTAGACTGCTGGTACTAAAATGGGGATGGGGCAAGAAGGGGAAAGGAGGAGGAACCCCTCCGGGCCCCTTCCAACTCACCAAAAAAAGACTCTGACAACTTAGTTTTATCCACCAATCCTTTACTGGGTGATGATCGGCCACAGCTAATTTTTTCCTTAAACAAAACGGTATCAAAAACACCACCTCCTCCACGAACCATTCCTCCGACGCGGTATACCACCCTGGCTCCCCTAGGGTGTACGTACGCCAATAACTCTTCACCACAAACTTTCCTTTTCAAATGCCGCCAGCTGTGACTTCCAATTTCCACATTTCACCGAATCCTCAAAAGAGAAACATAATGAACCGAACTGGTCTTGAAACCACATAACACCATTTTTTTCTCTCTTTTTATTTTTTATAAATGTATAAAAATAAACCTGGTATAAAAATAAACCTGAATCCCGAGGGCGGGCGGGCAACTCGGCTTACCCTTTCAAGAGGAAGTCCCTAACACTGACCTCCCCTATATATGCCCACCCATACTCCTCCTCCCACCGGCTCTCCCCTTCCTTCCTTACTCCACCCTCCACCGACTACTTCTTTTAACCCCTTCTAAACTCCCTCCTAACCACTAGCAGGGGCCTATTATTTAACCCCTAAACCAGGGAAAAAAGGGGGGGGGGGAAGGGGAAGGGGGACTAACAGTCCCTCATCACCCTCCTTACCCTGTCGGGTGCTCTCTATTCCGTGTCCGTTGTTCCGTTTTTCGTGATTTTCTGCGGACCCATTCACTTTCAATGGGTCAGTTGAAAACTCGGCTAATGCACCGTTTGTCATCCGCGTCCGTGATCCGTGGTTCCAGTCCGTCAAAAAAATATAACCTGTCATATTTTTCGTTTTCACGGAAAACGGTTCGCGGACCCATTCAAGTCAATGGGTCAATGAAAAAATGCGGAGGCACACAAGATTGTCATCCGCATCCGTTTTTTTCCTATCATTTGCATGGCAAACTTGACTTAGACTTTTTTTTTACTTTCCTTCATGTCTGGTGATCCTCCAAAAATAAAGGAAGACACACGGAAACAAAAACGGAAACGGATCACGGAACAACGGAACCCCATTTTGCGGAACGGAACACACAACAACGGTCGTGTACATGAGGCCATAGACTCATTACATGCAAAGCAAGATATTTCAAGCCTTTATTTGTTATAATTTGGATGATTATGGCTTACCGCTTATGAAACCCCAAAGTCACAATTTTGCTGACTGGAGTGTGATACTTTGAGCCTAGAATATGGAACCTTTTCACAAAATTCTAATTTTAAGCTGCATTAATGCAATTCCTTTTAATTTGCCTTACTGAAATAAATGGACTTTTGCACGATAATCTACCATAGTTAATTTTTTGTGCCCTTGATCAGTAACCCATCAAATATCATTTGGACCTGACATAGTGTGTACAGATCATATCAGTGCCAATCCCCTTCAAATGAACATACATATTTACATATTTCACGATCTGTTGACAACAGTGCATGGGGAGGAAGGGGGGGGGGGGAAGATAACATGATCGTCAGTTGCTTTATGATAATGTTATCAACACCAAACACCCTCCATCAAATGCCCACCAAATGCATATAAAGGGTGTGGGGATTCGCTATGGTAGACAGGGAGTGCGGACACTGTACAGAGGCGAATTACCAGTTCTTAAATCAAACTTCCATGTTTATTCACACATAAAGCAAAAACAAAATGTCAATTTGCAGTCTTGGTGGTAGTTCACCACAATGGAAAGTCCACATAGCAAAAAATCACCTTGTTGGCAGTTCTGCCTCCAGCAGTCCATAGCAGGCTTTTAGGGGACCCATTTCCCTTAGAGATAGGTCTCAGCCCTCCAGCACGGCACAAGCCTCAGATCCCAGCACACACACTTCCTGAGCTCCACTGTCAGACTGAGGTAATCCCCCTCACCTGGCAGTGCTGGATGGTTTTTAGGCCTGGCAAAACCCGGCCTGGAACATGGGGAGTAGTCACCCACCCAGCACTTTGACTACTCCCAGTAAGAGCCATCCTGGATCAGCTATACAGCCATACTAAGTATTAAGGTGTCAAACAGCAACTGCTGGTGACACATAAAAAACGTCTCTTATTCCACCGAGGCCAGGAACCTTGGTGACATGTACCTATCATCCATGATCATTCCTTGTACCTTCTTACATACCTCCCCCCATTTGTTCAACCCTGAGGGGGTGAACACATGCCATACAGTATACTCGGGACAGGGCATCCACGTTTTACTGCAACCGGCCTGCCCTATGTTCTACAGAGAACTTAAAGTTTTGTAAGGACAGGAACCACCTGGTGACTCGGGCATTTCTTTCTTTGGCCTGGCTCATCCACTTGAGAGGGGAGTGGTCAGTCACCATTTAATAGCCCGGCACTCTCTCTCCACTATACTGTACCTGGTCTCGGCTGGGGTGATCTTGCGGCTTAGGAAGACAACAGGATGCTCCTCCCCGTTAACTTCCTGAGACAGTACAGCACCAAGGCCTACTTCGGGGGCATCTGTCTTCACTATGAATTCCCGCTTGAAGTCGGGCGTCACCAAAACCGGGGAGCCACACAGGGCCGACTTCAAAGCGGAGAAAGCTTCTTCCATCCGGTCATTCCAGTGAACCATCACTGACTTGCGTTCCTGCAACCTTGTCAATGTCGTGGCTACAGTTGCAAAGTGGGGAATAAATCTCATGTAATAGCCTATTATACATAGGAATGACTTTATTTGTTTAGTGGTGACAGGTCGGGGCCAATTTATTATCGCCTCTATTTTATTTACTTGGGGTTTGATCACTCTGCGCCCAATGACATACCCCAGGTATTTAGTCTCCTCTAAACCTATTGCACATTTTTTTAGGTTAGCGGTTAGTCCCGCCTTCCGAAGGGATTCCACTACAGCTTTTACTTTGGGTAGGTGACTTTCACAATTGGTACTGTGGATGACAATATCGTCCAGGTAAGCCGAAGCGTACCGACGATGTGGACGCAGAACAATGTCCATAAGCCCTTGAAAAGTGGCGGGGGCACCATGCAGATCAAAGGGTAGCACCTTGTACTGATACAGCCCTTCAGGTGTGATGAAGGCAGTTTTCTCTTTGGCAGCCTCCATTAAGGGCACCTGCCAGTACACTTTTGTGAGGTCCAAAACAGAAAAATACTGGGCTTGTCCTAACCTCTCGATAAGCTCATCCACCCGGGGCATGGGATATGCATCAAATTTGGAAATATCGTTCAGTTTACGAAAATCGTTACAGAACCAGAGTTTCCTGTCCGGCTTGGGTATTAGAACTATAGGACTAGCCCACTCACTTTTAGACTCCTCAATGACGTCTAGCCTCAGCATAATCTGCACTTCCTCTGAGATGGCTTGTCACTGAGCCTCAGGTACCCGGTATGGTTTTAGCCGGACTTTCGCCTGAGGCTCAGTGACAATGTCATGCCGAATTGTGGAAGTGCGTCCAGTGATATCCGAAAACACATCCGTGTTCCGGCTAATAAACTCCCTGGCCTCCTGAGCCTGCTTAGTGGAGAGGCTGTCAGCAATTCTTACTGTGGCAGCTGTTTCTCTTGCTTCAGCCAGAGGGGCCGAAACAGCTTCCCCTAGAAAACCTGGCCGCGGGCTGTCTTCAGTACAGGTTTCTCTATCTTTCCACTGTTTAGGTAAATTCACATGGTACACCTGCTCCAGTTTTTGCCTCCCTGGCTGGTGTACCTTGTAATTTACCTCTCCAATTTTTTCAAGTACCTCGTAGGGCCCCTGCCACCTGGTCAGGAAGTTACTGTCCATGGTCGGCACCAGAACAAAAACCCGATCACCCGGGTTAAAGATCCGGACCCGAGCCTGCCGATTATAGATCAGACTCTGGCCTCGCTGAGCGGCCTCCATATGCTCCCTGACAACAGGCAATACGGTCTCTATCTGCTGTTGCATCTTGGTAACATACTCAATGACACTTCTATGCAGTCTGGGCTGCTGTTCCCACTAGGGTTGAGCGAACCCGAACTGTAAAGTTCGGGTTCGTACCGAACTTTACGGTGTTCGGCACCCGAAACCAAACATTTCAGTAAAAGTTCTGGTTCGATGTTCGGGAAATATTAATATACCATCGGATCCGATGGAATATTTTAACTTGAAGCATCCCCATCACCATGGAAACGCCTCTATGTTAGAATATACCATCGGATTTGAGTTAGATCGGATTCGACAGTATATTCTAATACAGAGGCGTTCCCATAGTGATGGGGACACTTCAAGTTAGAATATACTGAGAACTGTGGATATAACATGCACCTGGTGCCTGGCAGCACCTGATCTCTTACAGGGGGCTGTGATCCGCACAATTAACCCCGCAGGTGCCGCACCTGAGGGGTTAATTGTGCGGATCTCAGCCCCCTGTAAGAGATCGGGTGCTGCCAGGCAGCAGGGGGCCAGACCCCCCTCCCTCCTCAGTATTAAAATCATTGGTGGCCAGTGCTGCCTCCCCTCCCTCCCCAGTATTAAAATCATTGGTGGCCAGTGCGGCCCCCCCCCCTATTAAAATCATTGGTGGCTAGTGCGGCCCCCCCACCGACACCCACCACCTATTAAAATCATTGGTGGCTAGCGCGGCCCCCCACCCCTACCCACCCCCTATTAAAATCATTGGTGTCCAGTGAGGCCTCCTCTCTCTCCCCTTCCTAATTAAAATTATTGGTTAACAACCCCCCCATCATTAATGGTAGCGGAGCGGCAGTTCAGATCGGAGTCCCAGTTTAATTGCTGGGGCTCAGATCGTTACCATGGCAGCCAGGACGCTACTGCAGTCCTGGCTGCCATGGTTACTTAGCACTTTTAGCAGCATTATACTTACATGCTCTGTCTGTGGCCGGCCGGCGCTCCTCCTACTAATAAGTGAAAGGTCTGTGCGGCGCATTGCTTCTAGCACAGACCTGTCACTTACCAGTAGGAGGAGCGCCCGGCCGGCCACAGACAGAGCACGTAAGTATAATGCTGCTAAAAGTGCTAAGTAACCATGGCAGCCAGGGCTGCAGTAGAGTCCTGGCTGCCATGGTAACCGATCGGAGCCCCAGCGATTAAACTGGGACTCCGATCGGAACTGCTGCTCCGCTGCCACCAATGATGGGGGGGAGTGGGGTTGTTAACCTGTGGCCACTGGCACCAATGATTTTAATTAGGGGGGAGAGGGGAGGCTGCACTAGACACCAATGATTTTAATAGGGGGGCGCACTAACCACCAATGATTTTAATCGGGCCGCACTGGCCACCAATGATTTTAATTCTGGGGAGGGAGGAGGGTCTGGCCCCTGAGGGGTTAATTGTGCGGATCACAGCCCCCTGTAAGAGATCAGGTGCTGCCAGGCAGCAGGGGGCAGTTATGTACACAGTTCTTAGTATATTCTAACTTGAAGTGTCCCCATCACCATGGGAACGCCTCTGTGTTAGAATATACTGTCGGATCTGAGTTTTCACGATTGTGAAAATTCAGATCTGAAAAAGCTAATACTATTATTTTCCGTTATAACCATGTTATAACGGAAAATAATAAAGTGAAGTTCGGGTCCCCATTGACTTCAATGGGGTTCAGGTTTGGGTCCAAGTTCGGATCAAGTTCGGGTCCCGATCCCGAACTTTTTTTTAAAGTTCGGCCGAACTTCCCGAACAGCTAGGTGTTCGCTCAACTATAGTTCCCACGCCTCTTTGGCTACGTCCAACAAACCGCGAGGATGTCTGCCATATAGCAATTCGAAGGGTGAGAACCCAGTAGAGACCTGAGGCATCTCTTGCACAGCGAACATAAGATAGGGAAGAAGAAGGCCCCAGTCCTTCCCATCTTTAGACACCACCCTTTTTAACATGGTTTTTAATGTTTTATTAAACCTTTCATCCAGACCGTCCGTTTGCGGATGGTAAACGGATGTCCGTAACTGTTTAATATGCAGCAACTTACAGAGCTCCCTCATGACCTTATACATAAAAGGGGTCCCCTGGTCAGTCAGAACCTCTTTAGGTAGCCCCACTCGGGAGAACATTTCCATTAAGTCCTTGGCTATCAGTGTAGCCGATGTATGTCGCAGTGGCACTGCCTCCGGTTACCGAGTGGCGTAATCTAGGACGACCAGGATGTGTTGGTGTCCTCTAGCGGACTTTGGTAATGGGCCTACGCGGTCCATCGCGATTCACTCAAACGGTACCTCGTTGATTGGGAGAGGTACCAAGGGACTGCGGAAAAGGTTTTGTGGGCTTGTTGCCTGGCAAGTCGGGCAAGCCTTACAGAAGTCATCCAACTCTCTAAAGACACTGGGCCAGTTAAAACGTTGTAGTATCCAGTCCTGTGTCTTCTGCAGTCCAAGATGACCCCCGAGAACATGTTGGTGGGCTAACTCTAACACGAGTTTTCAATAAGCCTGGGGCACCACTAACTGTTCAATATGTTCACCCACAGTTTGTTTACCCAATACAACATATCCGGATGAACCACAAAAAACACAGACTCTGCCCCTGGTTGTTGTGGTTCACCATCTACTACTAATACATTTCCCCAAGCTCGGGATAGGGTTGGGTCTCGGGGTTGTGCAGTACCAAAATTATCCCCAGAGACATTAAGGTTGGCCAGCCCAAGCCCCGGCGGCAAGTCCTCTACATCTTCCACCATTACATTCAGTGGGGTTGTCCCCCCGTCTTCCACCAAAGTGGCGGTCACCCCTACTGCTGGACCTTTGGCCTTGGGTTCCCAGGGTTCTAGCCTCCCCCTGGAGCCAGGCCACTCTGCTGGGGTTATCTGTCTTATAGGTATCAGTCACTCTTGTACCAGGCCACAGTGCCGGGAAGCCCGGGAAGTCTCTCCCTATTATAAGTTCATAGTGTAAATTTGTGGCAACTGCTACTTCATGAGTCCACCTGCCAGCCCCTGTGGTTAGAGACACCAGGGTGGTGGGATAGTCTTTTAAGTCTCCATGGATGCACATGACCCCGATTTTCCGGCCAGTATACTCCGTGGACCGTACCAGGGGAGCCCTTACTAGGGACACCAGACTCCCTGAGTCCAGCAGAGCCTCCGCTGGAGTGTCTCCCACTTCCACCTGGCACAAGTGGTTTAGAGTTTCTGGGGTACCCGATGAACACAGCTTCCTGGCATATAATGACTGACGGTAGCCATAGTTAGTATCCATGGGTTCCACCTGATGTGGATGGTCAGCTCTTACAGGGCCAGGCTCCTGACACCACCAGCAGACTATTGGAGCCAGGTTTTTAGGGGTTATATCCCGGGTGGGTTTGGTTGGTACAAGTCGCCGGGTCTGGGATGGAGATTTACGGGGTTTGACTGCCCCCCTCCCCCCCAAAAAAACCCTTAAGATTCTTAATAGCCTCGTAGCGCTCCACCAGGTTCACCATTTCCAGGTTATTGCCAGGAGACACCTGGCCGATCTAGTGCTGGAGAGGGGGTGGCAGAGCCCTCCAGAACTTATCAGCCAATAGTCTATCCAGCATAGCCATGGGACTCAGCACATCAGGCTGTAGCCACTTTTGCAAGAGGTGGAATAAGTCCTAATACTGGGGTCTCGCAGGCTCCGCTGGCTTAAACCCCCACTGATGTACCCGCTGGGCCCAAACCAACACATTCACCCCCAGTCTTGCCAAAATCTCACCCTTTACTTTTTGGTAGTCGGACGCTTGATCGTCCAGCAAGTCGAAATACACTTGCTGGGAATCGGATGCCTGGAATGGACCGATGACCTCAGCCCACTGGTCTCGGGGTAGCTTCTCCCTGATGGCCACTTTCTCGTACATGGCCAGGTAGGTTTCGATGTCGTCTGCGGGGGTCATCTTAGGAATCGAGGCACGGACTGCTTTCCAGGTATCGTGGACGTTCGGGGTTGCTCTTGCTGTCTGCAAAGCCATCACATGTTGTAGCAGTAACTGGTTGGACTCCTGCTGCTGCTTATTAGCCTCACGTTGGTGCAGGTTTGTCTCTCGCTGCTGCAGATTAGCCTCCATGAGGGCCTCCATTTTGTCATGGGGCACTGGTTGTAATACAGCTGGTTTAATGTACGACATACAACCTTGCCTGAAAAAATTCAGAACCCAAAAATATCAGCGTTCACTCCAGCCTCCCTGCTCTTACCCGCATCCTCCACCAATTGTGGGGATTCGCTCTGGTAGACATGGAAAGTCTGCATAGCAAATAAATCAGCAGGTGGCAGCGAATATGGCAGAGCAGTAGATAGAATAGAGTGGAACCTTACCTTCCATTCCATTCTAACCCCCCCCCCCCCCCGGAGGAGAGGGCAAGCCCCATGTCCTGCAGGAAGGGTGGGGACCAGTGAGTTCCAGTTAGTTGAGTGCTAGCTGACCGATGCTAAGGGAGCAGGTCTACAGTGCTGCGTTCCTCCTGGACGTGTACTGCCTACACCAGCCAGAACACCTCCAGTTCTGCTGGAGCAGAGAGACCACTTCTAGAAGTCTAGTTAATCAGGAAGAAGTTGCCCTGTGCCTTGCCATAGAGTCAGACAGATAGAGAGAAGTTGCAGCAGAAAGCAAAAGGAAAAGTTCCTATTTAATCCTGACAGATGCAGCAAAGCCTAACGTGCCTGCCATTTTCATGCTAAAACTTGCTGGAAACCAAGACCAAGTCTGTAAACTGTTTAAAGAAAAGTTTCTGCAAAGTAAAGCTGCAGTTGAACTATATAAAAAGTTTGGACTCAATCTCTATCATCCTCTCCACCACCTATTCACCCTATTTGCTCTGCTTCGTCTGGCGACACCTGGGGTTCCGGATATCCAGGTAAGAGCACCGTGACAAGTGCCAAGCTGCACCTAAAGGGACACTATAGGCAACCATTACACCACTCTGGCAGTCCTACACCTGGGTCCCACCATCACCGTCTACTTAGGGGAATCTAATCCCTCGTTGCTGAAATGCAACTGGCATCACAAAAAATTACATTTACCAAATACTAAAAGGACCCTAGTCGCACGTAGGGCGTTGCACATCAACACCCTGGGATCCCATTTGTGGAGTGCCGATTGGGAGACAGAAGGAGCCCCCTCCCTCTAAACCACTTAGATTCTGCTGTTGCTATTGACCGTTGAATCTAAGGATTATACAGCCCATATCTGCAGATCCAGGCCATTAGAGCAGGATTCCGACCCTCATGTGAATGCTGAGCCTGCGCTCTGCACTGTATGGGAGACCTGCACAGTGCTTAGACTATACCCCCGTAAAAGGACGGCGACCTAGCCTAATGCCCCTTAGTGAACACCGTAAAAAAGCATAGTGGTGGTCACTAAGGGGCTTAAAATGTAGTTCCTGATTATACAATCTGTAGCTAGCGATTTAGAATAAATATCATGTTCCCCCTGCTATCGCTTTATTTCAAATTTTTGTGACATTCTCTATTTTCTGAATCTTTATAATAAACACTAATAATAAAAGTCACTGTTTTATCTCGAGTCCTTTTGCCATCAAAATTCAAGTGTTGTCTATGCAGAAGACCCAACACTTATTTGCATAATCAAAGATAATGATAATGACATTAGAAAACATACAAAATCCATGTTCAGAAGTAGCTTAATTAAACTCCTTTTCATTCATAACTTCTTCTCATGTGTATATCTCTAAAAAGAGATAACATGAAGGGTAATCCCCATAGAGCCAGTTAAGACACCGCAATGTTGAGATGTTGGTTGACAGATGTTATTTCACTGATAAACGGTCACTTTTGAAGCCATAAAGATGCTTTGTTTCTCTGAAGAAAGGTTTATGTATTATTCAAAAACTAAATCACATTCTAATAATGACATTTTATTTGTCCTCCACAATATATAAAGTGACTTTAGCACCCGTGATTGACTCTTCTTCATGTCGTTCCTTGGCCCCTAGGGTACATCCGGGAAATTAAAAATTATTTAATAATGATATACTTTTTTTTTAAATTTAATAAATTTATTTTTTCCGATAATAGTTACAAAAGAGAGACAAATGAACAGCGCTGAAAAGGCGGCGATAAGCCAACAACACAAAAAAGTAGACACAGCTTATATACTTATGCCATAGATGTTACTATAATTTCCACATTAACATAGATGATAGCATTAAATCCAACACTGTATACACGAGTATAATACCTTTAAACCCCGCTATTCCCCCTCTTACCCTTAGCTGTTGTCGCTGATGACCCGGACCCCGTACCTCCCCCCCGTACCCGTCCGTCTACTCCAACCCTTGGGCTAAGCTAGTCAATACACCTCACTTCTGCGTAGCAGCACGATCGCACATACCTCACCTGCTTCGCCTCTCAACCTCCTCATACAACTTTATTTGGGACATGATCCGACGCCACTCCTCAAATACCGGGGAAATGGGGGAACCCCATCTCTTAACTATCAGAACCTTTGCTATCAAACAGCCCTTCAACCAATCTAATCGATGATCAAAGGGATTGGGATTGTCATGTGTATGATAGCCCAAAATTACCGAAATTATATCTGGTGCACAAGCTTGGGGAGAATCCGCCTGCATTGCTGCAAATACCTGCTCCCAAAAGCGCTTTATCGCACTGCATTCCCATAAAATATGGATGTATCCAACATTGGGTCTGTCGCACTTTCGACAGGGAAAGTCGCGTCCTCGGTTTTTGAGAAACTTAGCCTGCATTTGTGGTGTATAGTATAGCCTATGTAAAATCTTGAATTGGATCAATCTATAGCTGGCTGCCAATGATACCTTTTTTATGTTTTTGAAAATCTGTGGCCAGAGGAGAGGGGAGGTTTTTAATTCCTGTTCCCATTTAAGTGTACTTTTAGGGGGATACACCGTGGACAATGAATCTCGCATTTTGGAGTAAATCTGTGCTATTTTAATCTTTTTCCCTACGTGAAGAAAAACATAATCAAAGAATAATTGTTGTTCATATATGTTTTATTAAGTGTAGCGTCATAGGCATGTTTTAGACGTGCATACATAAATTGATCTAAAAAGGTGTTTGTGAAATTAAAATCCCCTAAAGCTTTGAAACGGTCTGCAACAAACAGATGAGCCACTCTAGTGATACCTTTACAACTCCAATAGGTGTAATCAGTTATTTTCGAAAATCCCCCTAAATTCCGGTTCTCCCACAACGGGGTAAAATGAAAAACATGTCGCACCTGCAAAATCGTTTTCAGTGTGTCCCAATAATGATATACTTGATATATATAACATATAATTCCATTAGATATCTATTGAATAATAAATGGATGTGGATAAGCATCCTTCCATGATATACAGTATACACATTTCCTGTCACTTTTTAATCTCTGCATTTCATCTCTAAATGGAAAAATTACAAACCTTGCAGGATACTTACCTTAGAGATTTCTCTCTGACCTCTCCACCGCAATTCTTAGGTGTTGTTCATCCTGTTGTTCCTCATACATGCTGATGTGCCATCCATTGTCATATGCCAGTTTATCAATATGGGCAGCACTTGGTTGGCATTGTGTCCTTCCATTTGAATATCACTGCTGCAGCTACAGAATGATCATGGCAACCCGCAGGGCCGACATTGGGGGGGGGGGGGGGGGGGGTCGCAAACACGGCAATTGCCCAGGGCCCCCACAGTCTTCCCGTCTCACCAGAGCTCGGTGACAGGCCAGCATTTTCCACAATCCTGATGCCACAGTCCAACATCAGGATGTTCTGTGTGGGCGGAGCTAACATAGCTCCACCCACCAATCTTTGCCTGCACTTGCCCCAGGCTGCAAGGCCTAAACGTCAGACTGGGATGACTGGGCCTTCTGCTGTGTCCAACCCACAGGCTCTGACCTCAGCTGCTGGACTGCAGGAGCTCCCAAGACCCTCCCATTAAAGCACCTGGTAAGTCCATCTAGTAAGAAGCATGCAGCAGTGTCTATGGAGCAGGGGGTGCAGAGCTGCTGGGGTCACACTCTCATTGTAGCAGCCCTGCACTGCCCTCAACTACTGATGGTCACTGACCTGTGAGTTCCCACTGTCAGCTCTGTATTTCCCCTGTGCCCCCTCCTGTGCGGTCCCTGTGCCCTCTCTTGTGCACTCCCTGTGCCCTCTCTTGTGCACTCCCTGTGCTCTCTCTTGTGCACTCCCTGTGCCCCCTCCTGTGCGCTCCCTGTGATCCCTCCTGTGCGCTCCCTGTGCCCCCTCCTGTGTGCTCCCTTTTCCCCCTCCTGTGTGCTCCCTGTGCCCCCTCTTGTGTGCTCCCTCTGCCCCCTCCTGTGTGCTCCCTCTGCCCCCTCCTGTGTGCTCCCTCTGCCTCCTACTGTGCGCTTTCTGTGCCCCCTCCTGTGCACTCCCTGTGCCCACTTTGTGAGCTCCCGATGCATGCTGTGTGAGCTCCCTATGCCCCCTCTGCGTGCTCCCTGTGCCCGCTGTGTGTGCTTCCTGGGCCCTCTGTGTGACTCGAGGGCACAACCAAACGGCATGCTCGTGTGGTCCTTGTGACGTGATCGTGCTGCGTTCAATTACTACATGGCTGTCTTGGCCATAGAGAGCTCTAGTTAAACTAATAAAGACAACATTGTTTAGATGGTCTGCATTATTAATGGGGGGGGGGGAGGCGTTGGAGTATAGATTAAGAACCTGAGTCCAAATTAGCAGTGTCTTTTTTTTTTCCAATACCTGGGGGGAGCAGACCAGGACTACTAATAAAGGAATCTGTAAAGCTATGTCACACATTGTGGCCGTATCACAGCCAAATACCCCTTAACAGTGTCCTCCACAGATCTCCCATAACAGTGTCCTCCACAGATCCCCATAACAGTGTGTTCTCCACAGATCCCCCATAACAGTGTGTATTCCACAGATCCCCCATAACAGTGTGTTCTTCACAGATCCCCATAACAGTGTGTTCTCCACAGATCCCTCATAACAGTGTGTTCTCCACAGATCCCCCATAACCGTGTGTTCTCCACAGATCCCCCATAACAGTGTGTCCTCCACAGATTCGCGCATAACAGTGTACCCTCCACAGATTCCCCCATAACAGTGTGTCCTCCACAGATTCCCCCATAACAGTGTGTCCTCCACAGATTCCCCCATAACAGTGTGTCCTCCACAGATTCCCCCATAACAGTGTGTCCTCCACAGATTCCCCCATAACAGTGTGTCCTCCACAGATCCCCATAACAGTGTGTCCTCCACAGATCCCCATAACAGTGTGTCATCCACAGTAGGGTTGTTTTGATTCGATTTCGATACCATAAAAAAGTATTGCAATACTCGATACCATTCAATACCACACCAAAAATATAAAACACCAAAAAAGCAGCGTGCATTCCGCATTTTATGGAATGTCCGGCCCATAATCGAACAGTCCGATCCTATTTTTTGGGGGGGACAAGGTTACTAAAAAATGTCGAATCGCGCGTTTGTTTTTTTCTGTTACGGCGTTCACCGCATAGGAGATATTTTTTTTATATTTTAAAAGTTCACACTTTTTTGGGCGTGGCAATATGTAATATGTTTATTTATTTATTGTTTATATATTTTATATGTAAAATTGGCAAAGGGGGTGATTTAAACTTAATATTTTGGTGTTTCTTTTTTTTAAACTTTTATTTAATAACTATTTCCCCCCTTGTCCTATTCACCCTAATAGAGATCTATTAGGGTGAATAGGACTTCACACTCTCCCTGCTGCCCTGTGCATAGTACACATAGCATCAGGGAGCTTACCATGGCAGCCAAGGTTTCAGTAGCGTCCTGGCTGCCATGGTAACTGATCGGAGCCCCAGGATTATACTGCTGGGGCTCCGATCAGAGGCTGCCACCAATGAGGAGGAGGAGGGGAGGGGACCATGTGGCCACTGCCATCAAAGATTAAAATACTGGGTGGGTTGGGGGGCGCACTGCGCCACCAATGTTTTTAGTACTGAGTGAAGGGGGGGCGCACTGTGCCACTAATGAAGATAAGTAACCTTTTAATACAAATACAGGAGGCAGGTGACGGCGGCAGAATCACAGGTCCCCCATAACAGTGTGACATCCACAGGTCTCCCATAATAGTGTGTCTTCCACAGGTCCCCTATAACAGTGTGTCCTCCACAGGTCCCCCATAACAGTGTGTCATTAACAGATCCTCCATAACAGTGTGTCCTCCACAGATCCTCCATAACAGTGTGTCCTCCACAAATCCCCATAACAGTGTGTCATTCACAGATCCCCCATAACAGTGTGCATGTGCAGCATTATCTCCATTTACTGCTATGGAATTGCCAGTGATCAGCTATTATCAGAACACTCATAGCATAATGGAAGATGACCATGCATGCACATTGTGCTCTCCCTTCACTTCAGGGGCCCGGATGGGACAGCCCCTTTTTTTCAACCTGTGGTTTTATAAACTGCACCAGGGAAAAACAGATGTGCCCTGGCAATTCATAATGCGGGGTCCATGTCCAGAATTCCCATTAAAAGTGGGAAGTAATAAAAATCCACACCAAAAATGCATCAAAAAGAAAAAAACACATCAAAAAAAAAAACTGATGCGGATTCAGCATTAGGTTTTTTTAAGCACAGAAAATACTCTTGGTGAACATACCCAAAGAGGCTGCAGGATCAGCAGTTTACAGTGAAAAGGCTAAAGAGAGATAATGTGGCATTCTACACTCAGCTGCTGTGGTTGCAACCGCTGTCCGTGCCTACAAAGTGCTGTCAGACTGCTAGTCCAATATATCAGGATTTGGGGCCCCACTTTAAATTTTACCCAGGGTCACACTTTGTCTAAAACCGGTCCTGGCCACCTGCCACCTTGTCACTATGGATTGACAGCACACATAGAGTGACAACAGGAACAGAAGACGCACTTGACCGGCAGTAGGATCTGTAGGGTAAGTAGATTGCACAATTTGAACATTTTTATATTTTTAACATCAATGCAGATATCTAAAAAGGGTCTCACCTGAGATATCGCTAGGATATGCCACCAATGTGGGACCAGCACCTATCTCTCAAAGTGATGGAGAACGCACTGAGGCACGCCCGATTATCTTTAGAAGTCCCATAGAAATGATTGGAGAGTACACCACACAAGCGCACCCACCATTTACTTCTTTGGAACTGCCGAAAAAAACTGGCTTGGCTATTTTTGGCGCACCCTGGGGGAGGGCGGAAAAATGTGACATGGAGGGGGAGAAATGTGACATGGAGGGCTGATGTGACATAGGGGGGTGATTTGACATGGAGGGGGAGAAATGTGACATGGGGGGCTGATGGCCTACATGGGGGCATGATGGCTTACATGGGGGCATGATGGATGGGGACTGAGTGATGGCTGACATGGGGGGCTAATGGCGTACATGGCGGCATGATGGCTGACATGGGGGGCTGATGGATGGGGGCTGATGTCTGACATGGGGCTGTGAGCTGAGGTCTGATTAACATTGGGGTCTGATTGCTGGTCTGACCTGAGGTGTAATAGAAAAAATATTTTTCTTATTATCCTCCTCTAAAACCTAGGTGTATCTTAGAGGGCGAAAAATACGGTCCTCAAACCAGCGATTGTCTGAAGCAGAGAGAAGATACCAGGACCACACAGAGGAGAAGCCAGCTGCTGCAGACGGGACCAGGGCCAGGTGAGCTGCGAGGGGGGGGCGCCAAAATGTAGCTTCGCTTGTGTTGGCAAAAATCCTTGCACCGGCCCTGCCACCAATGTCTGAGATAACCCCTTTAAAGTCAAATAAAGCACCTCTAATTAGTCTTTTTTTTTTTTCATCTTATTTCACAAATGAAGTTTGGTCAAGCAGTGGTAACCCAAACTGTGAATTGTTTTCACCATGACTCTTGTGACAATTCTTCACCCTCTTGCTTCTAACAACCTCTAGCCACAGGGGCTTAAACAACCAATGCCTTCTGAATAAGGCTCCATTCACACGTCTGTGGTGTGTTGCGGACGCGCAAATTGCGGATCCGCAACACACCCGTTCGGCACCTCTATAGAAATATATATATATAATATATACTTATGTTATATCATAGAAGATTTTTAAGTAAAAATGCCACAACTAATGGGTTAAATGATCGGCTGAACCAGTTTTTTAGCCTTCAGGTGTTTCATTAAATGACGTAATAGCTCCAAATGATAAATGGATTTAGCCCTATATAAACAGCCAGACAACAGATGAGACTTGACCACTGAGGAAGGAGTCGTGTTAACTCCGAAACGCGTCTGGTGTACACAAGTCTCTACAGAAGAAAATAAAACGCAGTCTATTAAATGCGTATCTCTATTGAATTTGCAACAAACATCCGAATATATTTCTTAACCCCTTAAGGACGCAGGGCGTATCGGTACGCCCTATTTCCCGAGTCCTTAAGGACTCAGGGCGTACCGGTACGTCCTAACTTGAAATCGGCATTCCGGCGCCCCAGGGGTTAATCGGAACGGGATTTCGGCTGAAATCATTCAGCCGGCATCCCGTAACAATGCAGGGGGGGGTCATTTGACCCCCCCGCATCGACGATCGCAGAAAACCGCAGGTCAATTCAGACCTGCGGTTTTCTGCGTTTCCGGTCCATTCGGGTGTCCTGTGACCCGATGAACCGGAAAAAGACTGCGATCGGTGGCGTAATTTTACACCACCTATCGCAGTCCGAGGATTTGGAGAGGCGGTGCTGGCCCTGGTGCTGAACGCGCTGTCCAGGGTGCTGATTGGAGCAGGGGAGAGAGGCGCGAGATTCAAACTTCCTGCGCTCCTCTCTCCCCTCCTCTTCCTGTCCAGCACCCTGACCGTTCAGCACCGTCCAGAACGAGCTCCTGTGTCCCCACAATCGGCATCCATCACCCTCCTGCACCCATCGCCACCCAGGTAGGTTAGGGTCAGTGAGGGAGAGGCACCGTTAGGCAGGGCAAGAAGGGAAAAGTTAGTTAGAAAAAAAAAAAAAAACTTTTATTTCCAAACTTTCTTTGATCCATCCATCAGACCCCAGATCCCCCCCTGCCACTTGCCCCCCCCCACCAGACCCCCCCACCACCAGACCCCCACCCCACCCCCCTTCCCCACCACCAGCCCCCCCCCCTCCCCTGACCACCAGCCCCCTTACCACCACTTTTTTTTTCTGCGTGCGCTGACTGGCCGGCACTTTTTAGCGTCCGTCCAGTGTTAGCGCATCGCCCGCCCCACCACCCCACCGACCGCTGATCAGCGTTGTACCGCTGATCAGCAAGTTTGAACTTTTTTTTTCCTAACACTTGCCCTTTCTTTTTTTGCCTTTTTTAGTACGCGAACACCCGTTGCCCCCACACACACGCACATATAATAAAGGTTTCCACACACGCACACATACACGCACACACACCCATGGCCCGCCGGATGTTCTCGGCCGAGGAGGCATACGCCCAGATTGCCTCCGACTCTGAGAGCCCCAGTGAGGATGAGGATGACCCCACGTTCCTTTTATCATCCGCATCCTCCTCATCATCATCTGATGACGATGAGCCACCAAGGCGGCGGAGACGCCGCCAGGCGGAGCCAGGGGCCCCACATGCTAGGGATCCTGTGGCCCACCCTAGTACGAGCCGCCCTGGGGTTCGTACTGGTTTCCCGGCCCACCAAATAAGTCCACCGGAGCCCCCTGCCGATGAACTTAGCTGGTGTCCCCCAGTGGACTTTGAGCCTGAGATTCCGGATTTTGCTGGCAATCCTGGAATCCAGATTCCCACAGTGGGGTTTACTGAAATAGACTATTTTAGTTTTTTTTTCAGTAACCCACTGGTGAATCTGATGGTGGAGCAGACGAATCTGTACGCCCAACAGTTCGTCGCTCAAAACCCAGGCTCATTTTTGGCTAGACCCGGTGGCTGGACGCCGGTCAGTGCAGCCGAGATGAGGACATTTTGGGGCCTCGTGCTGCATATGGGTCTAGTCCAAAAACCCAGTGTCAGGCAATACTGGAGTGGGGACGTCCTATACCAGACCCCACTGTACAGTATGGTCATGACACGTCCTCGGTTTGAGGCCATCCGGAAATGTCTGCATTATTCCGATAATGCAGCATGTCCCCCCCGAAGTGATCCTGCCTATGACCGGCTGTACAAGATACGGCCGGTCATCGATCACTTTGGGGCCACATTTCAGCAGGCCTACGTACCTGGAAGGGAGGTCGCGGTTGATGAGTCTCTCGTTGCGTTCAAGGGGAGACTCAGTTTCCGCCAATATATTCCCACAAAGCGGGCGAGGTATGGCGTGAAGCTATACAAAATTTGTGAGAGTACCTCAGGGTACACTTACAAATTTCGTGTGTACGAGGGGCGAGATTCCCGGATTCAACCCCCAGAATGTCCCCCCACTCTGGGTGTTACCGGGAAACTCGTGTGGGACCTTATGTACCCACTGCTGGATAAGGGTTACCACTTGTACGTGGACAACTTTTATACCAGCATTCCCTTGTTCAGGTCCCTTGCCGCCAGATCCACGTTCGCTTGTGGGACCGTGCGGAAAAATCAACGCGGCCTCCCTGCCTACCCCCTCCAGGTACCTATCCCCAGGGGTGAGACCCGTGCACTTACCAGTGGAAACCTGTTGCTGGTCAGGTATAAGGACAAGAGGGATGTCCTTATGCTGTCCACAATCCACGGTAACGGCATCACCCCAGTCCCTGTGCGAGGTACCGCGGCAACGTTCCTCAAGCCCGATTGTATCGTCGCCTACAATCGGTATATGGGAGGAGTTGATCTCTCGGATCAAGTCCTCAAGCCATATAACGCCATGCGCAAAACCCGGGCATGGTACAAAAAAGTTGCGGTCTACTTGGTGCAGGTTGCCATGTACAACTCTTTTGTACTATCCCGAAGCGCTGGCAGCACAGGGACATTCCTCCAATTCTATGAGGCAGTCCTCAAGGACCTGATCTTTTCGGACCGGGAAAGAGCAGGCCGGAGTACCTCGGGAATTGGAGGCGCCCGGATCGTCCCTAGCCAACACTTTCCAGGTGTGGTCCCCCATACTGGAAAGAAGGGACGAACCCAAAAAAAGTGCAGAGTGTGTCGCAGGAGGGGGATACGGAAGGACACCACCACTCAGTGCGACACTTGCCCCGATCATCCGGGCCTCTGCGTTATCGATTGCTTCAGGGAGTATCACACTTCCATGGAGTACTAAATTTTTATAATCCCCAACAGTCCACTAGAGAACATAAAAAACTATGGCTCTCAGACTTTGGAGACACGGAAACATTTTTTTTTTCCCAAAAAAATATTAGTTTTAGTGCAGGCATCCTCAAACTGCGGCCCTCCAGATGTTGTAAAACTATAACTCCCAGCATGCCCAGACAACCTACAGCCATCAGCAGGGCATGGTGGGAATTGTAGTTTTACAACATCTGGAGGGCCGCAGTTTTTAGGATGCCTGCTTAGTGTCTCCAAAGTCTGAGAACCATACATATTGGGCATCGTCGCGTGCGTAAAAGTCGTCGCTATAAAAATAACTTTTGACCAAACGCCTCGGATGAACGGTGTTAAAAATATAAGATAAAAACGGTGCCAAAACACTCATTTTTGGGCAAAATTTCCATTTGAATCCTTTTTGCCGGTAATAAAGCAAGGGTTAACCGCCAAACAAAACTCAATATTTATGGCCCTGATTCTGTAGTTTGCAGAAACACCCCATATGTGGTCGTAAATGGCTATATAGCCGCACGGCAGGGCATAGAACGAAGGGAACTCCATATGGTTTCTAGAAGGCAGATTTTGATGGACAGTTTTTTTTTTGACACCATGTCCCATTAGAAGCCCCCCCTGATGTAGCCTAGACTAGAAACTCCAAAAAAGTGACCCCATCTAAGAAACTACACCCCTCAAGGTATTCAAAAGTTACTTTACAAACTATGTTAACCCTTTAGGTGTTCCACAAAACTAAATAGCGAATGTAGAAACAATTTTAGAATTTTTTTTTTGTTACATTGCCTCAAAAAAGAGTAATATAGAGCAACCAAAAATCATATTTACCCCTAAAATAGTCCCAAAACAACAACCACCTTATCCCTTAGTTTCCTAGATGGGGTCACTTTTGTGGAGTTTCTACTCTAGGGGTGCATCAGGGGGCTTGAAAGGGTACATGGTGTAAATAAACCAGTCCAGCAAAATCTGCCTTCCAAAAACCATATGACGTTCCCCTTCTTCTATGTCCTGCCGTTTAGCCAAATAGTAGTTTACGACCACATATGGGGTGTTTCTGCAAACTACAGAATCGGGGCAACCCATTTTGAGTTTTGTTTGGCAGTTAACCCTTGTTTTACTCCTGGAAAAAATTGATTATTTTGGAAAATTTTCCAAAAAATAGAAATTTCTAAATTGTTTCTCCATCTGCCATCAACTCTTGTGGAACACCTAAAGGGTTAACAAAGTTTGTAAACCCAGTTTTGAATACCTTGAGGGGTGTACTTTCTTAGATGGAGTCACTTTTTTGAAATTTCTATTCTAGGGGTGCAACAGGGGGCTTCAAATGGGACATGGTATAAACAAAACCAGTCCTGCAAAATCTGCCTTCCAAAACCCATATGGTGTTCCCCTCCTTCTATGTGCTCCCGTTCGGCCAAACAGTAGTTTACGACCACATATGGGGTGTTTCTGCAAACTACAGAATCGGGGCAACCCATTTTGAGTTTTGTTAGGCAGTTAACCCTTGTTTTACTCCTGGAAAAAATTGATTATATTGGAAAATTTTCCAAAAAATAGAAATTTCAAAATTGTTTCTCCATCTGCCATCAACTCTTGTGGAACACCTAAAGGGTTAACAAAGTTTGTAAACCCAGTTTTGAATACCTTGAGGGGTGTACTTTCTTAGATGGAGTCACTTTTTTTAAATTTCTATTCTAGGGGTGCAACAGGGGGCTTCAAATGGGACATGGTATAAACAAAACCAGTCCTGCAAAATCTGCCTTCCAAAACCCATATGGTGTTCCCCTCCTTCTATGTGCTCCCGTTCGGCCAAACAGTAGTTTACGACCACATATGGGGTGTTTCTGCAAACTACAGAATCGGGGCAACCCATTTTGAGTTTTGGTTGGCAGTTAACCCTTGTTTTACTCCTGGAAAAAATTGATTATATTGGAAAATTTTCCAAAAAATAGAAATTTCTAAATTGTTTCTCCATCTGCCATCAACTCTTGTGGAACACCTAAAGGGTTAACAAAGTTTGTAAACCCAGTTTTGAATACCTTGAGGGGTGTACTTTCTTAGATGGAGTCACTTTTTTGAAATTTCTATTCTAGGGGTGCAACAGGGGGCTTAAAATGGGACATGGTATAAACAAAACCAGTCCTGCAAAATCTGCCTTCCAAAACCCATATGGTGTTCCCCTCCTTCTATGTGCTCCCGTTCGGCCAAACAGTAGTTTACGACCACATATGGGGTGTTTCTGCAAACTACAGAATCAGGGCAACCCATTTTGAGTTTTGTTTGGCAGTTAACCCTTGTTTTACTCCTGGAAAAAATTGATTATATTGGAAAATTTTCCAAAAAATAGAAATTTCAAAATTGTTTCTCCATCTGCCATCAACTCTTGTGGAACACCTAAAGGGTTAACAAAGTGTGTAAACCCAGTTTTGAATACCTTGAGGGGTGTACTTTCTTAGATGGAGTCACTTTTTTGAAATTTCTATTCTAGGGGTGCAACAGGGGGCTTCAAATGGGACATGGTATAAACAAAACCAGTCCTGCAAAATCTGTCTTCCAAAACCCATATGGTGTTCCCCTCCTTCTATGTGCTCCCGTTCGGCCAAACAGTAGTTTACGACCACATATGGGGTGTTTCTGCAAACTACAGAATCGGGGCAACCCATTTTGAGTTTTGTTAGGCAGTTAACCCTTGTTTTACTACTGGAAAAAATTGATTATATTGGAAAATTTTCCAAAAAATATAAATTTCAAAATTGTTTCTCCATCTGCCATTAACTCTTGTGGAAGACCTAAAGGGTTAATAAAGTTTGAAAAAACAGTTTTGAATACCTTGAGGGGTGTAGTTTCTAGAATGGGGTCATTTTTGGGAGGTTTCTATTATCTAAGCCTCACAATATGACTTCAAACCTGAACTGGTCCATAAAAAGTGGGATTTTGAAGATTTCAGAAAATTTCAAAATTTGCTTCTAAACTTCTAAGCCTTGTAACATCCCCAAAAAATAAAATATCATTCCCAAAATGCTACAAACATGAAGTAGACATATGGGGAATGTAAAATCATCACAATTTTTGGGGGTATTACTATGTATTACAGAAGTAGAGAAACTGAAAGTTTGAAATTTGCTAATTTTTCAAAATTTTTGGTAAAAATTGTATTTTTTTATGCAAAAAAATTAACTTTTTTGACCCAATTTTAGCAGTGTCATGAAGTACAATATGTGACGAAAAAACAATCTCAGAACGGCCTGGGTAAGTCAAAGCGTTTTAAAGTTATCAGCACTTAAAGTGACAGTGGTCAGATTTGCAAAAAATGGCCAAGTCCTTAAGGTGAAATAGGGCCGAGTCCTTAAGGGGTTAAAGGAAACGAAAGTCCTGCCTTGCCCTGCAAAAAGACATCAAGCTACGGCAAATCTCAAGTGGGTCTAATTCTCTATTGACCCCGACATCTAAACGGACTGTTTCTTTTCTTTGCAAGTTCATTACTCACTCTAAAGCTGACCGGAGGTATGATCATCCGCGCTGACAACACGTGGGACGCCACGTTAAGCGCAAAGATCTGAATAAACCACCACTTCTAAACAGTGAGTAACCCGCAATTAGGGATGAGCGAACCCGAACTGTATAGTTCGGGTTCGTACCGAATTTTGGGGTGTCCGTGACACGGACCCGAACCGGAACATTTTCGTAAAAGTCTGTGTTCGGGTTTGGTGTTCGGCGCTTTCTTGGCGCTTTTTGAAAGGCTGCAAAGCAGCCAATCAACAAGCGTCATACTACTTGCCCCAAGAGGCCATCACAGCCTTGCCTACTATTGGCATGGCTGTGATTGGCCAGTGCAGCATGTGACCCAGCAACTATATAAGCTTGGGTCACGTTGCGCTGCACGTCACTCTGCTGAAGCATAGGGAGAGGTTGCAGCTGCGACGTTAGGGCGAGATTAGGCAGTGATTAACTCCTCCAAAAGACTTCATTCTGTGATCGATCTGCAGCTGTTGATCATTGAAGTGCTAATATTGACTTGCTCACTTTTTTGAGGCTGCCCAGAGCGTTTTTAGATCACTTTTTTTCTGGGGTGATCGGCGGCCATTTTGTGACTTGTGGTGCGCCAGCACAAGCTATCACCAAGTGTATTTAACCATCAATAGTCTGGTTATTTTTTGGCCATATATTACATCAGCTGCAGGCTGAGCCTGTGTCACCGAAGAGCATTTAACCATCAACAGTCTGATTATTTTTTGGCCATATACTACATCTGGTGCAGGCTGAGCCTGTGTCACCCAAGTGCATTTAACCATCAACAGTGTGGTTATTTTTTGGCCATATACTACATCAGGGGCAAGTTGAGCCTGTCACCCAGCGCCTAAAAAATAGACCTGACATTTCTATTCAACCAAATCTGTACTGTTTTAGCTGGTCAAGTTATTTGTAGTGACCGTAAAAGCACACTTTTTGTTCTGGGTTGAAAAACTATTCCCAAATTTGCCATTCTCAAAATAACTAGTTTCTGGTATATGAGGCCTACTTGAAATCTATCCCAAAAAGGATATCTTACATTGAAGGTACTAATAGTGTCATTCAGAAAAACCTAAGACACACGCTACCGTGCAGATAGAAGTCTGATTCTGAGATTAAACCTTAACCTGTCACACAGTGCAAAAAAAAACAGGTCTCACATTTCTATTCAAGCAAATCTGTACTGTTTTAGCTGGTCAAGTTATTTGTAGCGACCGTAAAAGCACATTTTTTTTTCTGGGTTGAAAAACTATTCCCAAATTTGCCATTCTTAAAATAACTAGTTTCTGGTATTTGAGGCCTACTTGAAATCTATCCCAAAAAGGATATCTTACATTGAAGGTACTGATAGTGTCATTTAGAAAAACCTAAGACACACGCTACCGTGCAGATAGAAGTCTGATTCTGTAATTAAACCTTAACCTGTCACACAGTGCAAAAAAAAACAGGTCTCACATTTCTATTCAAGCAAATCTGTACTGTTTTGGCTGGTCAAGTTATTTGTAGCGACCGTAAAAGCCCTTTTTTTTTTCTGGGTTGAAAAACTATTCCCAAATTTGCCATTCTCAAAATAACTAGTTTCTGGTATTTGAGGCCTACTTGAAATCTATCCCAAAAAAGATATCTTACATTGAAGGTACTGATAGTGTCATTCAGAAAAACCTAAGACACACGCTACCGTGCAGATAGAAGTCTGATTCTGAGATTAAACCTTAACCTGTCACACAGTGCAAAAAAAAACAGGTCTCACATTTCTATTCAAGCAAATCTGTACTGTTTTAGCTGGTCAAGTTATTTGTAGTGACCGTAAAAGCCCTTTTTTTTCTGGGTTGAAAAACTATTCCCAAATTTGCCATTCTCAAAATAACTAGTTTCTGGTATTTGAGGCCTACTTGAAATCTATCCCAAAAAGGATATCTTACATTGAAGGTACTGATAGTGTCATTCAGAAAAACCTAAGACACACGCTACCGTGCAGATAGAAGTCTGATTCTGAGATTAAACCTTAACCTGTCACACAGTGCAAAAAAAAACAGGTCTCACATTTCTATTCAAGCAAATCTGTACTGTTTTAGCTGGTCAAGTTATTTGTAGTGACCGTAAAAGCACTTTTTTTTTCTGGGTTGAAAAACTATTCCCAAATTTGCCATTCTCAAAATAACTAGTTTCTGGTATTTGAGGCCTACTTGAAATCTATCCCAAAAAGGATATCTTACATTGAAGGTACTGATAGTGTCATTCAGAAAAACCTAAGACACACGCTACCGTGCAGATAGAAGTCTGATTCTGAGATTAAACCTTAACCTGTCACAAAGTGCAAAAAAAAACAGGTCTCACATTTCTATTCAAGCAAATCTGTACTGTTTTAGCTGGTCAAGTTATTTGTAGCGACCGTAAAAGCACATTTTTTTTTCTGGTTTGAAAAACTATTACCAAATTTGCCATTCTCAAAATAACTAGTTTCTGGTATTTGAGGCCTACTTGAAATTTATCCCAAAAAGGATATCTTACATTGAAGGTACTGATAGTGTCATTCAGAAAAACCTAAGACACACGCTACCGTGCAGATAGAAGTCTGATTCTGAGATTAAACCTTAACCTGTCACACAGTGCAAAAAAAAACAGGTCTCACATTTCTATTCAAGCAAATCTGTACTGTTTTAGCTGGTCAAGTTATTTGTAGCGACCGTAAAAGCCCTTTTTTTTTCTGGGTTGAAAAACTATTCCCAAATTTGCCATTCTCAAAATAACTAGTTTCTGGTATTTGAGGCCTACTTGAAATCTATCCCAAAAAGGATATCTTACATTGAAGGTACTGATAGTGTCATTCAGAAAAACCTAAGACACACGCTACCGTGCAGATAGAAGTCTGATTCTGTGATTAAACCTTAACCTGTCACACAGTGCAAAAAAAAACAGGTCTCACATTTCTATTCAAGCAAATCTGTACTGTTTTAGCTGGTCAAGTTATCTGTAGTGACCGTAAAAGCACTTTTTTTTTCTGGGTTGAAAAACTATTCCCAAATTTGCCATTCTCAAAATAACTAGTTTCTGGTATTTGAGGCCTACTTGAAATCTATCCCAAAAAGGATATCTTACATTGAAGGTACTGATAGTGTCATTCAGTAAAACCTAAGACACACGCTACCGTGCAGATAGAAGTCTGATTCTGAGATTAAACCTTAACCTGTCACACAGTGCAAAAAAAAACAGGTCTCGCATTTCTATTCAAGCAAATCTGTACTGTTTTAGCTGGTCAAGTTATTTGTAGCGACCGTAAAAGCACTTTTTTTTTTCTGGTTTGAAAAACTATTCCCAAATTTGCCATTCTCAAAATAACTAGTTTCTGGTATTTGAGGCCTACTTGAAATCTATCCCAAAAAGGATATCTTACATTGAAGGTACTGATAGTGTCATTCAGAAAAACCTAAGACACACGCTACCGTGCAGATAGAAGTCTGATTCTGAGAATAAACCTTAACCTGTCACACAGTGCGAAAAAAAACAGGTCTCACATTTCTATTCAAGCAAATCTGTACTGTTTTAGCTGGTCAAGTTATTTGTAGTGACCGTAAAAGCACATTTTTTTTTCTGGTTTGAAAAACTATTCCCAAATTTGCCATTCTCAAAATAACTAGTTTCTGGTATTTGAGGCCTACTTGAAATCTATCCCAAAAAGGATATCTTACATTGAAGGTACTGATAGTGTCATTCAGAAAAACCTAAGACACACGCTACCGTGCAGATAGAAGTCTGATTCTGAGAATAAACCTTAACCTGTCACACAGTGCGAAAAAAAACAGGTCTCACATTTCTATTCAAGCAAATCTGTACTGTTTTAGCTGGTCAAGTTATTTGTAGTGACCGTAAAAGCACATTTTTTTTTCTGGGTTGAAAAACTATTCCCAAATTTGCCATTCTCAGAATTGTGGTGAACGGGAACAATGAGGAAAACATCTAATAAGGGACGCGGACGTGGACATGGTCGTGGTGGTGTTAGTGGACCCTCTGGTGCTGGGAGAGGACGTGGCCGTTCTGCCACAGCCACACGTCCTAGTGTACCAACTACCTCAGGTCCCAGTAGCCGCCAGAATTTACAGGGATATTTGGTGGGGCCCAATGCCGTTCTAAGGATGGTAAGGCCTGAGCAGGTACAGGCATTAGTCAATTGGGTGGCTGACAGTGCATCCAGCACGTTCACATTATCTCCCACTCAGTCTTCTGCAGAAAGCGCACAGATGGCGCATGAAAACCAAGCCCATCAGTCTGTCACATCACCCCCATGCATATCAGGGAAACTGTCTGAGCCTCAAGTTATGCAGCAGTCTCTTATGCTGTTTAAAGACTCTGATGCCAGGGTTTCCCAAGGGCATCCACCTAGCTCTTCACCAGGGGTGGAAGAGATAGAATGCACTAACGCACAACCACTTATGTTTCCTGATGATGAGGACATGGGAATACCACCTCAGCACGTCTCTGATGATGACGAAACACAGGTGCCAACTGCTGCGTCTTTCTGCAGTGTGCAGACTGAACAGGAGGTCAGGGATCAAGACTGGGTGGAAGACGATGCAGGGGACGATGAGGTCCTAGACCCCACATGGAATGAAGGTCGTGCCACTGACTTTCACAGTTCGGAGGAAGAGGCAGTGGTGAGACCGAGCCAACAGCGTAGCAAAAGAGGGAGCAGTGGGCAAAATCAGAACACCCGCCGCCAAGAGACTCCGCCTGCTACTGACCGCCGCCACCTGGGACCGAGCACCCCAAAGGCAGCTTCAAGGAGTTCCCTGGCATGGCACTTCTTCAAACAATGTGCTGACGACAAGACCCGAGTGGTTTGCACGCTGTGCCATAAGAGCCTGAAGCGAGGCATTAACGTTCTGAACCTTAGCACAACCTGCATGACCAGGCACCTGCATGCAAAGCATGAACTGCAGTGGAGTAAACTCCTTAAAAACAAGGAAGTCACTCAGGCTCCCCCTGCTGCCTCTTCTGCTGCTGCCGCCTCGGCCTCTTCTGCTGCTGCCGCCGCCTCGGCCTCTTCTGCTGCTGCTGCCGCCTCGGCCTCTTCTGCTGCTGCTGCCGCCTCGGCCTCTTCCTCTGCCTCTGGAGGAACGTTGGCACCTGCCGCCCAGCAAACATGGGATGTACCACCAACACCACCACCTGCGTCACCAAGCATCTCAACCATGTCACACGGCAGCGTTCAGCTCTCCATCTCACAAACATTTGAGAGAAAGCGTAAATTCCCACCTAGCCACCCTCGATCCCTGGCCCTGAATGCCAGCATTTCTAAACTACTGGCCTATGAAATGCTGTCATTTAGGCTGGTGGACACACACAGCTTCAAACAGCTCATGTCCCTTGCTGTCCCACAGTATGTTGTTCCCAGCCGCCACTACTTCTCCAAGAGAGCCGTGCCTTCCCTGCACAAATAAGTGTCCGATAAAATCAAATGTGCACTGCGCAACGCCATCTGTGGCAAGGTCCACCTAACCACAGATACGTGGACCAGTAAGCACGGCCATGGACGCTATATCTCCCTAACTGCACACTGGGTAAATGTAGTGGCGGCTGGGCCCCAGGCAGAGTGCTGTTTGGCGCACGTCCTTCCGCCGCCAAGGATCGCAGGGCAACATTCTTTGCCTCCTGTCTCCTCCTCCTCCTACTCAGCTTCCTCCTCCTCTTCTTCCACCTGCTCATCCAGTCAGCCACACACCTTCACCACCAACTTCAGCACAGCGCGGGGTAAACGTCAGCAGGCCATTCTGAAACTCATATGTTTGGGGGACAGGCCCCACACCGCACAGGAATTGTGGCGGGGTATAGAACAACAGACCGACGAGTGGTTGATGCCGGTGAGCCCGGCCTGGTGGTGTGCGATAATGGGCGAAATCTCGTTGCAGCTCTGGGACTAGCCGGTTTGACGCACATCCCTTGCCTGGCGCATGTGCTGAATTTGGTGGTGCAGAAGTTCATTCGCAACTACCCCGACATGTCAGAGCTGCTGCATAAAGTGCGGGCTGTCTGTTTGCGCTTCCGGCGTTCACACCCTGCCGCTGCTCGCCTGTCTGCGCTACAGCGTAACTTCGGCCTTCCCGCTCACCGCCTCATATGCGACGTACCCACCAGGTGGAACTCCACCTTGCATATGCTGGACAGACTGTGCGAGCAGCAGCAGGCCATAGTGGAGTTTCAGCTGCAGCATGCACGGGTCAGTCGCACTGCGGATCAGACACACTTCACCACCAATGACTGGGCGTCCATGCGAGACCTGTGTGCCCTGTTGCGTTGTTTCGAGTACTCCACCAACATGGCCAGTGGCGATGACGCAGTTATCAGCGTTACAATACCACTTCTATGTCTCCTTGAGAAAACACTTAGGGCGATGATGGAAGAGGAGGTGGCCCAGGAGGAAGAGGGGTCATTTTTAGCACTTTCAGGCCAGTCTCTTCGAAGTGACTCAGAGGGAGGTTTTTTGCAACACCAGAGGCCAGGTACAAATGTGGCCAGACAGGGCCCACTACTGGAGGACGAGGAGGACGAGGATGAGGAGGAGGTGGAGGAGAATGAGGATGAAGCATGTTCACAGCGGGGTGGCACCCAAAGGAGCTCGGGCCCATCACTGGTGCGTGGCTGGGGGGAAACACAGGACGATGACGATACGCCTCCCACAGAGGACAGCTTGTCCTTACCTCTGGGCAGCCTGGCACACATGAGCGACTACATGCTGCAGTGCCTGCGCAATGACAGCAGAGTTGCCCACATTTTAACGTGTGCGGACTACTGGGTTGCCACCCTGCTGGATCCCCGGTACAAAGACAATGTGCCCACCTTACTTCCTACACTGGAGCGTGATAGGAAGATGCGTGAGTACAAGCGCACGTTGGTAGACGCGCTACTGAGAGCATTCCCAAATGTCACAGGGGAACCAGTCGAAGGACAAGGCGAAGGCAGAGGAGGAGCAAGAGGTCGCCAACGCAGCTGTGTCACGCCCAGCTCCTCTGAGGGCAGGGTTAGCATGGCAGAGATGTGGAAAAGTTTTGTCAACACGCCACAGCTAAGTGCACCACCACCTGATACGGAACGTGTTAGCAGGAGGCAACATTTCACTAACATGGTGGAACAGTACCTGTGCCCACCCCTCCACGTACTGACTGATGGTTCGGCCCCATTTAACTTCTGGGTCTCCAAATTGTCCACGTGCCCATAGCTAGCCTTTTATGCCTTGGAGGTGCTGGCCTGCCCGGCGGCCAGCGTTTTGTCTGAACGTGTATTCAGCACGGCAGGGGGCGTCATTACAGACAAACGCAGCCGCCTGTCTACAGCCAATGTGGACAAGCTGACGTTCATAAAAATGAACCAGGCATGGATCCCACAGGACCTGTCCATCCCTTGTGCAGATTAGATATTAACTACCTCCCCTTAACAATATATTATTCTACTCCAGGGCACTTCCTCATTCAATACTATTTTTAATTTAATTTTACCATTATAATGCGGGGCAACCCAAAGTTGAATGAACCTCTCCTCTGTCTGGGTGCCGGGGCCTAAATGTGTGACAGTGGCCTGTTCCAGTGGTGGGTGACGTGAAGCCTGATTCTCTGCTATGACATGAAGACTTATTCTCTGCTGACATGAAGCCAGATTCTCTGTTACGCGACCTCTCTCCTCTGCCTGGGCCTAAATATGTGACAGTGGCCTGTTCCAGTGGTGGGTGACGTGAAGCCTGATTCTCTGCTATGACATGAAGACTGATTCTGCGCTGACATAAGGCCAGATTCTCTCTTACAGGACCTCTCTCCTCTGTCTGGGTGCCGGAGCCTAAATTTGTGACAGTGGCCTGTTCCAGTGGTGGGTGACGTGATGCCTGATTCTCTGCTATGACATGAAGACAGATTCTGTGCTGACATAAGGCCAGATTCTCTGTTACAGGACCTCTCTCCTCTGTCTGGGTGCCGGGGCCTAAATGTGTGACAGTGGCCTGTTCCAGTGGTGGGTGACGTGAAGCCTGATTCTCTGCTATGACATGAAGACAGATTCTGCGCTGACATAAGGCCAGATTCTCTGTTACGGGACCGCTCTCCTCTGTCTGGGTGCCGGGGCCTAAATGTGTGACAGTGGCCTGTTCCAGTGGTGGGTGATGTGAAGCCTGATTCTCTGCTATGACATGAAGACTGATTCTGCGCTGACATAAGGCCAGATTCTCTGTTACAGGACCTCTCTCCTCTGTCTGGGTGCCGGGGCCTAAATGTGTGACAGTGGCCTGTTCCAGTGGTGGGTGACGTGAAGCCTGATTCTCTGCTATGACATGAAGACAGATTCTGCGCTGACATAAGGCCATATTCTCTGTTACGGGACCACTCTCCTCTGTCTGGGTGCCTAGGCCTAAATGTGTGACAGTGGCCTGTTCCAGTGGTGGGTGACGTGAAGCCTGATTCTCTGCTATGACATGAAGACAGATTCTGCGCTGACATCAGGCCACATTCTCTGTTACGGGACCTCTCTCCTCTGCCTGGGTGCCTGGGCCTAAATGTGTGACAGTGGCCTGTTCCAGTGGTGCGTGACGTGATGCCTGATTCTCTGCTATGACATGAAGACAGATTCTGTGCTGACATAAGGCCAGATTCTCTGTTACAGGACCTCTCTCCTCTGTCTGGGTGCCGGGGCCTAAATGTGTGACAGTGGCCTGTTCCAGTGGTGGGTGACGTGAAGCCTGATTCTCTGCTATGACATGAAGACTGATTCTGCGCTGACATAAGGCCAGATTCTCTGTTACGGGACCTGTCTCCTCTGCCTGGGTGCCTGGGCCTAAATATGTGACAGTGGCCTGTTCCAGTGGTGGGTGACGTGAAGCCTGATTCTCTGCTATGACATGAAGACTGATTCTGCGCTGACATAAGGCCAGATTCTCTGTTACGGGACCTCTCTCCTCTGCATGGGTGCCTGGGCCTAAATGTGTGACAGTGGCCTGTTCCAGTGGTGGGTGACGTGAAGCCTGATTCTCTGCTATGACATGAAGACTGATTCTGTGCTGACATGAAGCCAGATTCTCTGCTATGGCATGAAGAGACTGATTCTGTGCTGACATGAAGCCAGATTCTTTGCTATGGCATGAAGAGACTGATTTTCTGCTGACGTGAAGCCAGATTCTCTCCTATGGGACCTCTGTCCAATTGATATTGGGTCATTTTTATTTTTTTTATTTTTATTTTAATTCATTTCCCTATCCACATTTGTTTGCAGGGGATTTACCTACATGTTGCTGCCTTTTGCAGCCCTCTAGCTCTTTCCTGGGCTGTTTTACAGCCTTTTTAGTGCCCAAAAGTCTGGGTGCCTAAATATATGACAGTGGCCTGTTCCAGTGGTGGGTGACGTGAAGCCTGATTCTCTGCTATGACATGAAGACTGATTCTGCGCTGACATAAGGCCAGATTCTCTGTTACGGGACCTCTCTCCTCTGCATGGGTGCCTGGGCCTAAATGTGTGACAGTGGCCTGTTCCAGTGGTGGGTGACGTGAAGCCTGATTCTCTGCTATGACATGAAGACTGATTCTGTGCTGACATGAAGCCAGATTCTCTGCTATGGCATGAAGAGACTGATTCTGTGCTGACATGAAGCCAGATTCTTTGCTATGGCATGAAGAGACTGATTTTCTGCTGACATGAAGCCAGATTCTCTCCTATGGGACCTCTGTCCAATTGATATTGGGTCATTTTTATTTTTATTTTTTTTATTTTAATTCATTTCCCTATCCACATTTGTTTGCAGGGGATTTACCTACATGTTGCTGCCTTTTGCAGCCCTCTAGCTCTTTCCTGGGCTGTTTTACAGCCTTTTTAGTGCCCAAAAGTTTGGGTCCCCATTGACTTCAATGGGGTTCGGGTTCGGGACGAAGTTCGGTTCGGGTTCGGATCCCGAACCCGAACATTTCCGTGAAGTTCGGCCGAACTTCTCGAACCCGAACATCCAGGTGTTCGCTCAACTATACCCGCTATATTTCATCACAGTGCACCAGCAAAGCTACAATCATGAGATAAAGCTATAACTGTGGAAAAATTATATGCTATATAAACGCAAAGGACAATTATATCTATCCTTTCTCACATCAAACATAGTGAAATTATTTATATCGGAAGAATCGCTGATAGAGTTGAGCGAACACCTGGATGTTCGGGTTCGAGAAGTTCGGCCGAACTTCCCGGAAATGTTCGGGTTCGGGATCCGAACCCGAACCGAACTTCGTCCCGAACCCGAACCCCATTGAAGTCAATGGGGACCCGAACTTTTGGGCACTAAAAAGGCTGTAAAACAGCCCAGGAAAGAACTAGAGGGCTGCAAAAGGCAGCAACATGTAGGTAAATCCCCTGCAAACAAATGTGGATAGGGAAATGAATTAAAATTAAAATAAAAAATAAAAAAATGACCCAATATCAATTGGAAAGAGGTCCCATAGCAGAGAATCTGGCTTCACGTCAGCAGAGAATCAGTCTCTTCATGCCATAGCAAAGAATCTGGCTTCATGTCAGCAGAGAATTAGTCTCTTCATGCCATACCAGAGAATCTGGCTTCATGTCACCCACCACTGGAAGAGGCCACTGTCACATATTTAGGCCCCGGCACCCAGACAGAGGAGAGCGGTCCCGTAACAGAGAATCTGGACTTATGTCAGCACAAAATCTGTCTTCATGTCATAGCAGAGAATCAGGCTTCACGTCACCCACCACTGGAACAGGCCACTGTCACACATTTAGGCCCAGGCACCCAGGCAGAGGAGACAGGTCCTGTAACAGAGAATCTGGCCTTATGTCAGCGCAGAATCAGTCTTCATGTCATAGCAGAGAATCAGGCTTCACGTCACCCACCACTGGAACAGGCCACTGTCACACATTTAGGCCCAGGCACCCAGGCAGAGGAGAGAGGTCCCGTAACAGAGAATCTGGCCTTATGTCAGCACAGAATCTGTCTTCATGTCATAGCAGAGAATCAGGCTTCACGTCACCCACCACTGGAACAGGCCACTGTCACATATTTAGGCCCAGGCACCCAGGCAGAGGAGAGAGGTCCCGTAACAGAGAATCTGGCCTTATGTCAGCACAGAATCTGTCTTCATGTCATAGCAGAGAATCAGGCTTCACGTCACCCACCACTGGAACAGGCCACTGTCACATATTTAGGCCCAGGCACCCAGGCAGAGGAGAGAGGTCCCGTAACAGAGAATCTGGCCTTATGTCAGCGCAGAATCTGTCTTCATGTCATAGCAGAGAATCAGGCTTCACGTCACCCACCACTGGAACAGGCCACTGTCACATATTTAGGCCCAGGCACCCAGACAGAGGAGAGCGGTCCCGTAACAGAGAATCTGGCCTTATGTCAGCACAAAATCTGTCTTCATGTCATAGCAGAGAATCAGGCTTCACGTCACCCACCACTGGAACAGGCCACTGTCACACATTTAGGCCCAGGCACCCAGGCAGAGGAGAGAGGTCCCGTAACAGAGAATCTGGCCTTATGTCAGCGCAGAATCTGTCTTCATGTCATAGCAGAGAATCAGGCATCACGTCACCCACCACTGGAACAGGCCACTGTCACACATTTAGGCCCAGGCACCCAGGCAGAGGAGAGAGGTCCCGTAACAGAGAATCTGGCCTTATGTCAGCACAGAATCTGTCTTCATGTCATAGCAGAGAATCAGGCTTCACGTCACCCACCACTGGAACAGGCCACTGTCACATATTTAGGCCCAGGCACCCAGGCAGAGGAGAGAGGTCCCGTAACAGAGAATCTGGCCTTATGTCAGCGCAGAATCTGTCTTCATCTCATAGCAGAGAATCAGGCTTCACGTCACCCACCACTGGAACAGGCCACTGTCACATATTTAGGCCCAGGCACCCAGGCAGAGGAGAGAGGTCCCGTAACAGAGAATCTGGCCTTATGTCAGCGCAGAATCTGTCTTCATGTCATAGCAGAGAATCAGGCATCACGTCACCCACCACTGGAACAGGCCACTGTCACACATTTAGGCCCAGGCACCCAGGCAGAGGAGAGAGGTCCCGTAACAGAGAATCTGGCCTTATGTCAGCGCAGAATCTGTCTTCATGTCATAGCAGAGAATCAGGCTTCACGTCACCCACCACTGGAACACGCCACTGTCACATATTTAGGCCCAGGCACCCAGGCAGAGGAGAGAGGTCCCGTAACAGAGAATCTGGCCTTATGTCAGCGCAGAATCTGTCTTCATTACATAGCAGAGAATCAGGCTTCACGTCACCCACCACTGGAACAGGCCACTGTCACATATTTAGGCCCAGGCACCCAGGCAGAGGAGAGAGGTCCCGTAACAGAGAATCTGACCTTATGTCAGCGCAGAATCTGTCTTCATGTCATAGCAGAGAATCAGGCTTCACGTCACCCACCACTGTAACAGGCCACTGTCACACATTTAGGCCCAGGCACCCAGGCAGAGGAGAGAGGTCCCGTAACAGAGAATCTGGCCTTATGTCAGCACAAAATCTGTCTTCATGTCATAGCAGAGAATCAGGCTTCACGTCACCCACCACTGGAACAGGCCACTGTCACACATTTAGGCCCAGGCACCCAGGCAGAGGAGAGAGGTCCCGTAACAGAGAATCTGGCCTCATGTCAGCGCAGAATCTGTCTTCATGTTATAGCAGAGAATCAGGCTTCACGTCACCCACCACTGGAACAGGCCACTGTCACATATTTAGGCCCAGGCACCCAGGCAGAGGAGAGAGGTCCCGTAACAGAGAATCTGGCCTTATTTCAGCGCAGAATCTGTCTTCATGCAATAGCAGAGAATCAGGCTTCACGTCACCCACCACTGGAACAGGCCACTGTCACATATTTAGGCCCAGGCACCCAGGCAGAGGAGAGAGGTCGCGTAACAGAGAATCTGGCTTCATGTCAGCACAGAATAAGTCTTCATGTCATAGCAGAGAATCAGGCTTTACGTCACCCACCACTGGAACAGGCCACTGTCACACATTTAGGCCCCGGCACCCAGACAGAGGAGAGGTTCATTCAACTTTGGGTTGCCCCGCAATATAATGGTAAAATGAAATTAAAAATAGTATTGAATGAGGAAGTGCCCTGGAGTAGAATAATATATTGTTAAGGGGAGGTAGTTAATATCTAATCTGCACAAGGGATGGACAGGTCCTGTGGGATCCATGCCTGGTTCATTTTTATGAACGTCAGCTTGTCCACATTGGCTGTAGACAGGCGGCTGCGTTTGTCTGTAATGACGCCCCCTGCCGTGCTGAATACACGTTCAGACAAAACGCTGGCCGCCGGGCAGGCCAGCACCTCCAAGGCATAAAAGGCTAGCTCTGGCCGCGTGGACAATTTAGAGACCCAGAAGTTGAATGGGGCCGAACCATCAGTCAGTACGTGGAGGGGTGTGCACAGGTACTGTTCCACCATGTTAGTGAAATGTTGCCTCCTGCTAACACGTTCCGTATCAGGTGGTGGTGCAGTTAGCTGTGGCGTGGTGACAAAACTTTTCCACATCTCTGCCATGCTAACCCTGCCCTCAGAGGAGCTGGCCGTGACACAGCTGCGTTGGCGACCTCTTGCTCCTCCTCTGCCTTCGCCTTGGGCTTCCACTGGTTCCCCTGTGACATTTGGGAATGCTCTCAGTAGCGCGTCTACCAACGTGCGCTTGTACTCGCGCATCTTCCTATCACGCTCCAGTGTAGGAAGTAAGGTGGGCACATTGTCTTTGTACCGGGGATCCAGCAGGGTGGCAACCCAGTAGTCCGCACACGTTAAAATGTGGGCAACTCTGCTGTCGTTGCGCAGGCACTGCAGCATGTAGTCGCTCATGTGTGCCAGGCTGCCCAGAGGTAAGGACAAGCTGTCCTCTGTGGGAGGCGTATCGTCATCGTCCTGTGTTTCCCCCCAGCCACGCACCAGTGATGGGCCCGAGCTGCTTTGGGTGCCACCCCGCTGTGAACATGCTTCATCCTCATCCTCCTCCACCCCCTCCTCATCCTCGTCCTCCTCGTCCTCCAGTAGTGGGCCCTGTCTGGCCACATTTGTACCTGGCCTCTGGTGTTGCAAAAAACCTCCCTCTGAGTCACTTCGAAGAGACTAGCCTGAAAGTGCTAAAAATGACCCCTCTTCCTCCTCTTCCTCCTGGGCCACCTCCTCTTCCATCATCGCCCTAAGTGTTTTCTCAAGGAGACATAGAAGTGGTATTGTAACGCTGATAACGGCGTCATCGCCACTGGCCATGTTGGTGGAGTACTCGAAACAACGCAACAGGGCACACAGGTCTCGCATGGGGGCCCAGTCATTGGTGGTGAAGTGTGTCTGATCCGCAGTGCTACTGACCCGTGCGTGCTGCAGCTGAAACTCCACTATGGCCTGCTGCTGCTCGCACAGTCTGTCCAGCACATGCAAGGTGGAGTTCCACCTGGTGGGTACGCCGCATATGAGGCGGTGAGTGGGAAGGCCGAAGTTACGCTGTAGCGCAGACAGGCGAGCAGCGGCAGGGTGTGAACGCCGGAAGCGCGAACAGACGGCCCGCACTTTATGCAGCAGCTCTGACATGTCGGGGTAGTTGTGAATGAACTTCTGCACCACCAAATTCAGCACATGCGCCAGGCAAGGGATGTGCGTCAAACCGGCTAGTCCCAGAGCTGCAACGAGATTTCGCCCATTATCGCACACCACCAGGCCGGGCTTGAGGCTCACCGGCAGCAACCACTCGTGGTTCTGTTGTTCTATACCCCGCCACAACTCCTGTGCGGTGTGGGGCCTGTCCCCCAAACATATGAGTTTCAGAATGGCCTGCTGACGTTTACCCCGGGCTGTGCTGAAGTTGGTGGTGAAGGTGTGTGGCTGACTGGATGAGCAGGTGGAAGAAGAGGAGGAGGAAGCTGAGTAGGAGGAGGAGGAGACAGGAGGCAAAGAATGTTGCCCTGCGATCCTTGGCGGCGGAAGGACGTGCGCCAAACAGCTCTCCGCCTGGGGCCCAGCCGCCACTACATTTACCCAGTGTGCAGTTAGGGAGATATAGCGTCCCTGGCCATGCTTACTGGTCCACGTATCTGTGGTTAGGTGGACCTTGCCACAGATGGCGTTGCGCAGTGCACACTTGATTTTATCGGACACTTGTTTGTGCAGGGAAGGCACGGCTCTCTTGGAGAAGTAGTGGCGGCTGGGAACAACATACTGTGGGACAGCAAGTGACATGAGCTGTTTGAAGCTGTGTGTGTCCACCAGCCTAAATGACAGCATTTCATAGGCCAGTAGTTTAGAAATGCTGGCATTCAGGGCCAGGGATCGAGGGTGGCTAGGTGGGAATTTACGCTTTCTCTCAAATGTTTGTGAGATGGAGAGCTGAACGCTGCCGTGTGACATGGTTGAGATGCTTGGTGACGCAGGTGGTGGTGTTGGTGGTACATCCCATGTTTGCTGGGCGGCAGGTGCCAACGTTCCTCCAGAGGCAGAGGAAGAGGCCGAGGTGGCGGCAGCAGCAGCAGAAGAGGCCGAGGCGGCAGCAGCAGAAGAGGTAGCAGGGGGAGCCTGAGTGACTTCCTTGTTTTTAAGGTGTTTACTCCACTGCAGTTCATGCTTTGCATGCAGGTGCCTGGTCATGAAGGTTGTGCTAAGGTTCAGAACGTTAATGCCTCGCTTCAGGCTCTGATGGCACAGCGTTCAAACCACTCGGGTCTTGTCGTCAGCACATTGTTTGAAGAAGTGCCATGCCAGGGAACTCCTTTAAGCTGCCTTTGGGGTGCTCGGTCCCAGATGGCGGCGGTTAGTAGCAGGCGGAGTCTCTTGGCGGCGGGTGTTCTGATTTTGCCCACTACTCCCTCTTTTGCTACGCTGTTGGCTCGGTCTCACCACTGCCTCTTCCTCCGAACTGTGAAAGTCAGTGGCACGACCTTCATTCCATGTGGGGTCTAGGACCTCATCGTCCCCTGCATCGTCTTCCACCCAGTCTTGATCCCTGACCTCCTGTTCAGTCTGCACACTGCAGAAAGACGCAGCAGTTGGCACCTGTGTTTCGTCATCATCAGAGACGTGCTGAGGTGGTATTCCCATGTCCTCATCATCAGGAAAAATAAGTGGTTGTGCGTTAGTGCATTCTATCTCTTCCACCCCTGGGGTAGGGCTAGGTGGATGCCCTTGGGAAACCCTGGCAGCAGAGTCTTCAAACAGCATAAGAGACTGCTGCATAACTTGAGGCTCAGACAGTTTCCCTGATATGCATGGGGGTGATGTGACAGACCGATGGGCTTGGTTTTCATGCGCCATCTGTGCGCTTTCTGCAGAAGACTGGGTGGGAGATAATGTGAACGTGCTGGATCCACTGTCGGCCACCCAATTGACTAATGCCTGTACCTGCTCAGGCCTTACCATCCTTAGAACGGCATTGGGCACCACCAAATATCGCTGTAAATTCTGCTGGCTACTGGGACCTGAGGTAGTTGGTTCACTAGGATGTGTGGCTGTGGCAGAACGGCCACGTCCTCTCCCAGCACCAGAGGGTCCACTAACACCACCACGACCATGTCCACGTCCGCGTCCCTTATTAGATGTTTTCCTCATTGTTCCCGTTCACCACAATTTTGAGAATGGCAAATTGGGAATAGTTTTTCAACCCAGAACAAAAAATGTGCTTTTACGGTCACTACAAATAACTTGACCAGATAAAACAGTACAGATTTGGTTGAATAGAAATGTCAGGCCTGTTTTTTTTTGCGCTGTGTGACAGGTATAGGTTTAATCACAGAATCAGACTTCTATCTGCACGGTAGCGTGTGTCTTAGGTTTTTCTGAATGACACTATCAGCACCTTCAATGTAAGATATCCTTTTTGGGATAGATTTCAAGTAGGCCTCAAATACCAGAAACTAGTTATTTTGAGAATGGCAAATTTGGGAATAGTTTTTCAACCCAGAACAAAAAGTCTGCTTTTACGGTCACTACAAATAACTTGACCAGCTAAAACAGTACAGATTTGGTTGAATAGAAATGTCAGGTCTATTTTTTAGGCGCTGGGTGACAGGCTCAACTTGCCCCTGATGTAGTATATGGCCAAAAAATAACCACACTGTTGATGGTTAAATGCACTTGGGTGACACAGGCTCAGCCTGCACCAGATGTAGTATATGGCCAAAAAATAACCAGACTGTTGATGGTTAAAGCACTTCGGTGACACAGGCTCAGCCTGCAGCTGATGTAGTATATGGCCAAAAAATAACAAGACTGTTGATGGTTAAATGCACTTCGGTGACACAGGCTCAGCCTGCAGCTGATGTAGGATATAGCACAAAATAACCACACTATTGATGGTTAAATACACTTGGTGATAGCTTGTGCTGGCGCACCACAAGTCACAAAATGGCCGCCGATCACCCCAGAAAAAAAGTGATCTAAAAACGCTCTGGGCAGCCTCAAAAAAGCGAGCAAGTCAATATTAGCACTTCAATGATCCACAGCTGCAGATCGATCACAGAATGAAGTCTTTTGGAGGAGTTAATCTGCCTAATCTCGCCCTAACGTCAGCAGCAGAGTGACGTGCAGCGCAACGTGACCCAAGCTTATATAGAAGCTGGGTCACATGCTGCACTGGCCAATCACAGCCATGCCAATAGTAGGCAAGGCTGTGATGGCCTCTTGGGGCAAGTAGTATGACGCTTGTTGATTGGCTGCTTTGCAGCCTTTCAAAAAGCGCCAAGAAAGCGCCGAACACCGAACCCGAACCCGGACTTTTACGAAAATGTTCGGGTTCGGGTCCGTGTCACGGACACCCCAAAATTCGGTACGAACCCGAACTATAAAGTTCGGGTTCGCTCATCCCTAATCGCTGACAAACCGCAGATTAACCGCGGATCAATACAGAGACTGTACCTTTTATAATATAGGCTGAGACTCAGTGCTATTGAAAGAGACATTATATTTATTACTGAGATCCAGTCTATGTACACATTAACCCTTGGCATTATATTTTATATCTTATATTTTATGTATTTTAGAGTGATTGTTTAGGTACCGTATTATATTTAATACATTTTTTTAAAATTATTGGCCAGTGTTCGGTGTGAATTAGATGTTGGTGTGCCCCTCTTATCTATTTGTATATTTGCTTCTTCTTAAAGGTTTGGGGTAACCTTTTTAGGGGGAGCACCCTTTTTCCTTGCAATTTGGAGGGTGAGCTATCCCAATACACTCTATGTGTTTTGCTATAGTTGGATGTAATACCACTGCTGTTTTGCACTACAGTAAAGAGATATATAGATTTTTTGACCTCTACAGCGTACACTGGCCATTGCACTTTGTACTCTACACTCCCTGCCTTGCACCCATTCAAACACCTAACATCATGGGGCACACCACCTCAGACTGTGTTATGACAGGAGTCACTACCACTCCCATCCTCTGCTTTGGCTCCTCAAGGTCTTGCTACATGTATTACATGCAGGGTTGACATCAGGGCTGTACAACCAGTATGGCTCCGGGGGACTCTGCTCCACTTTACACGATCCGTTACCTTCTCTATACACTGCCTGTGTCTCCTTAGCAGGCCATGCACAGAATAGGAGAAGAGGCAGGGTTTCTCTCACAACCTGGGCACACATGTGGAGGGAGAGGTGGCAGCCCGACTGCACACAGGGGAGGGAGACTACCACATAGTGGTAAGCAGAAGTCCTCTCTAATCTGTCATTTACATGTAGTAATATATCTGTCACCTAGTTCCTTCACTTACCCTTTCTGTACGTCACCGCACACAAGATTTCGCATGGGATCTTCAATCAAGATTTCCGTGGCGGCCTCTTCGCACTCAAATTAATGAGGTGAGTATGATTTTTTATTTTTTATTGATTTGTTACCAAGAAGCACAGAAATTCGGCTTTGCAGCAAATCAGATTTTCCCTGAAATTCGGATTGAAGTCCACTTTGGATACTTTTGCACTTCAAGATAAATAGAGGTACCTGTGGAGGCCTTGCACGGCCACTATTAGGGGTGAGCGAATTGAAGTATCTGAAGTGGACTTCAAACCAAATTTCAGGGAAAATTTTATTTGCCACAAAGCCAAATTTCCTCAGACTTCATGGTAACAGCTCAATTTTCCCTGAAATTGTGTCAAAAAAATAAAATTCATAATAACCTCATCCATTTAAGTGCAAAGAAGCCACCATGGCCATCTTGATTGAAGATCCCTAGCGAAATCTCATGTGTGGTGACTTATGACGTCACCACACCTGCTAGTCTGATGACGCCGTGCATAAAGTGACTATAATTTTGTTTTCAATGGATTAATACTTGAAAGCCCTCACTATTATTCACAGATGCCGCAATCAGCGATAAATGCGGCATCTGATGGGTTCAATGATGCTGTTCCCCGTCCTTTTGCCCCCTAATTACAAAGAAATGAGCTTTGCGACAAAGTAATTAATCACAAAGCGAATTTGGCGAAGCAGTCAAATAGAATTCTTCTAAAATATTCGCTCATCAGTAGCCACTATACATAAGAAAAAGTACCAAGGGACTAAAATAAATCTTGTTCATGGTCCAGTAAATTTTTCTTCAGTGAGCCATAGGTATGGTCTCTATCTCATCTACGTTACTTACCTCAGATCTACTGTTATGAGGTAGTTCATTATTAGTGATGATCGAGCATGCTCTGCCGAATACCTGTTCGGCTCAAGCATTTCGATGCTCGGCACATGGCGGTACTCGGCCAAGTACCGGATGTTCTCGAGCGCAATGTTCGAGTCTCCTCCCTGCACGTTTTGCGGCTGCTAAGCAACCAATAAACGTGCAGGTAAGTACTGCCATCACTGTAATGCCAGTAGCCATGTTGGCTACTGGCATTACAGTGATTGTCTGGCCAGAACGCATCATCAGGTGCTATAAAGGACCCCATAACACGTTTTCGGCTCAGTCTTAGTTAGGGACAGCTCAGCATAGGAAGGGAAAGACAGTGTAGGGAGTGTTATTGGAAAATTTGTATTACAAAAACTTTTAAGAGACCCAAAAGTCCTTTTAAGGACTATTGTGTGTGACAGCAGCAATATATATTTTTAGCGCATCCTGCACTAAACAGCGTCTAATAGGCCGCTGCTGACAGTTAAATTATCTGCGCCACATCTGTGTAAAGTGTGCACATCCCTAAAATATCAGTGACATCCAATGTACTTTTTCCGTAGACGGTGACCGCTGCGGACAGTTAAATTATCCGTGCCACATCTCCTGTGTAAAGTGTGTGCATTCAAAAAATATCTGTGACATCCAGTGTACTTTTTCAGTACAAGTGGACTACACTATGTGGGGGCAAATTGCTGTGTGGGGGCAAATTATTATGAGAGGGACTACACTATGTGGGGGCAAATTATTATGAGAGGGACTACACTATGTGGGGGCAAATTATTATGAGAGGGACTACACTATGTGGGGGCAAATTGCTGTGTGGGGGCAAATTATTATGAGAGGGACTACACTATGTGGGGGCAAAATGCTGTGTGGGGGCAAATTATTATGAGAGGGACTACACTATGTGGGGGCAAATTATTATGAGAGGGGTTACACTATGTGGGGGCAAATTATTATGAGAGGGACTACACTATGTGGGGGCAAATTATTATGAGAGGGACTACACTATGTGGGGGCAAATTATTATGAGAGGGACTACACTATGTGGGGGCAAATTGCTGTGTGGGGGCAAATTATTATGAGAGGGACTACACTATGTGGGGGCAAATTATTATGAGAGGGACTACACTATGTGGGGGCAAATTATTATGAGAGGGACTACACTATGTGGGGGCAAATTGCTGTGTGGGGGCAAATTATTATGAGAGGGACTACACTATGTGGGGGCAAAATGCTGTGTGGGGGCAAATTATTATGAGAGGGACTACACTATGTGGGGGCAAATTATTATGAGAGGGGTTACACTATGTGGGGGCAAATTATTATGAGAGGGACTACACTATGTGGGGGCAAATTATTATGAGAGGGACTACACTATGTGGGGGCAAATTATTATGAGAGGGACTACACTATGTGGGGGCAAATTGCTGTGTGGGGGCAAATTATTATGAGAGGGACTACACTATGTGGGGGCAAAATGCTGTGTGGGGGCAAATTATTATGAGAGGGACTACACTATGTGGGGGAAAATTATTATGAGAGGGACTACACTATGTGGGGGCAAATTATTATGAGAGGGACTACACTATGTGGGGGAAAATTGCTGTGTGGGGGCAAATTATTATGAGAGGGACTACACTATGTGGGGGCAAATTGCTATGTGGGGGCAAATTATTATGAGAGGGACTACACTATGTGGGGGAAAATTATTATGAGAGGGACTACACTATGTGGGGGCAAATTATTATGAGAGGGACTACACTATGTGGGGGCAAATTGCTGTGTGGGGGCAAATTATTATGAGAGGGACTACACTATGTGGGGGCAAATTGCTATGTGGGGGCAGTGTGGGGGCAAATTATTATGAGAGGTACTACACTATGTGGGGGAAAATTGCTATGTGGGGGCAGTGTGGGGGCAAATTATTATGAGAGGGACTACACTATGTGGGGCAAATTGCTATGTGGGGGAAGTGTGGGGGCAAATTATTATGAGAGGGACTACACTATGTGGGGGCAAATTGCTATGTGGGGGCAAATTATTATGAGAGGGACTACACTATGTGGGGGCAAATTGCTATGTGGGGGCAAATTATTATGAGAGGGACTACACTATGTGGGGGCAAATTGCTGTGTGGGGGCAAATTATTATGAGAGGGACTACTATGTGGGGGCAAATTGCTATGTGGGGGCAGTGTGGGGGCAAATTGCTATGTGGGGGCAGTGTGGGGGAAAATTGCTATGTGGGGGCAGTGTGGGGGAAAATTGCTATGTGGGGGCAGTGTGGGGGCAAATTGCTATGTGGGGCAGTGTGGGGGCAAATTATTATGGGAGGGACTACTATGTGGGGGCAAATTTCTATATGGGGGCAGTGTGGGGGAAACTATTGTGTGGGGGTAATTGCTATGTGGGGACAGTGTGGGGTTATTTCTATGTGAGGACAGTGTGGGGAAATTGCTATGTGGGGGCAAATTACTATGTGGGGGCAGTGTGGGGGAAACTATTGTGTGGGGGAAATTGCCATGTGGGGACAGTGTGGGGTAATTTCTGTGTGGGGAAATTACTACGGTATGTGGGGACAGTGTGGGGAAATTGCTATGTGGGAAAATTGCTATGTGGGGGCAGTGTGGGGAAAACTATTGTGTGGGGGAACAGTGTGGGGAAATTGCTATGTGGGGGCAGTGTGGGGGAAATTACTGTGTGGGGGCAAATTACTATGTGGGGGCAGTGTGGTGGAAATTACTATATGGGGGTGTTGCTATTGGGGAGGCACTGTAGGGGAAATTCTATTATTTCTGGGGACACTATACAGGGATTATTGCCTGGAGCACAATAGAGGGTGTTATTATTACTGGGGGCACTCTAGGGGACATTATAGCTGCTGTGAACACTATAGGAACATTTGGGGTAATTTATCAAACTGGTGTAACGCAGAACTGGCTTAGTTGCCCATAGCAGCCAATCAGATTCCACCTTTCATATTTGACAGCTCTTTTGGAAATCCAGTTCTACTTTACACCAGTTTGATAAATTACCCCAATTATGTCTATTAGGGACACTATTTTTTCAGCAGTATAGTTCCTAGGGCATTGGGGAGCACAACGGGCACAGTATTGGGGGTGGCAGGATGACGCTGTGGGGACACCAGGATGGGGAGGTTGATGGAAAAATTGAGAAATCTAACGTGTCTGTGTTACAAACTGTAGAGACGAGATGTGACTGAAAGAATTTGCCATGGTGGTCTGGGTCAAATGGAGGAGAAGAGGAAAGAGAAGGTCTACATGACAGGAGATGTCACTGGATGTAAGAGGTATGTGGTGCTGTATTCTCCTCCATGTCTTTTTTATTACAATTATATGTATTTTAAATTTGGTGACCAAATTTTTCAGTTTAGGACCCAATTTGGGGTATTCTTTTTTAGTCTGAAGATGTCATATGGCCTAAGAAGAGACTGTGGCGCCCATGAAGCACCGCAGCATCTTCATACAAAAAAAAAAAACTAAACTAAAATGGGGGGGGGGGGGGGCCCAAGTTGGGTAGACAGCCCCGGGCCTATCATGCACTTAATCCGCCCCTGACTGTGGACAGTGACATTACCAGTGCCACATCTCCAGTGTAAAGTGTGACATCCAGTGTACTTTTTCAGTAGACTGTGTCCGCGGATATTAACTAAAGAGGATCATCAGCCTGGGCTCCAAAGAAGTTAACGCCGCCCCTGGGCTCTTGCCAGCCCTAATTTACATATAAATAAAAGCCCGTTTTTGCTGCAGGTGAACCGCAGAAGAATGCAACAAAGGTACCATTTTATTCATCTAAAGTTATGCCAGAACGCTATGTAAGCGGTCTATAATGTCCAAATGTGGTGACAGACTCCCTTTAATGAAGGTTTTGACCTCTGGGACCCCCACCAATCCTGAGAATGAAGGGGCTGCAGTCCTAATTAAGGGCTGCTTCCCCACTGTTTTTCCCTGGACAGCTGGTTTGAAGGGGATGACACGCTGAGACCCATCCCCGGTCATAAAATGATAGTATATCCTAGTAATATGCCATCACTTTCTAAACTGGAAGTTCCCTGTGAAATTTTGACCATTTATATCCACAAAGAAATGAAAGGTGAGACACTGGAAAGAATGAGACAAATGGAAAAAGGTCCCTGGCCATAAAAGCTACAAAATGGTGTCTAAGCAGCACCAGATTCCCATCTGGTGTATAGAATCCGGTGTCCATGCCCATAAAAGCTGATGTCCATGCCCATAACAGCTGATACTCCTAGGGTATGGCCGCACGGTCAGGAGTGGATCATAAAAGGAGAGAATGTATTAAGGACAGATATGACTTCTCCTTTTTTGTTTTATTCATTCCTGCTTTTGGCTTCCAAAACTGCATCAGGAAATCTGACCATGTGGCTGTACCCTAAGAAGACCCATAGATAACTGTTGGCAGAACTGCTTTGTGACACAATATGATCCACTTGTCCCCCTGTCCCGTCAGAAGAAAAGAAAGATTGTCTTGGTGGACTCCTACAGTCAAATGCCTTGAAGCAGTGTCAGACGTGTGGTGTCAGTTTACATCATTCAGCATACAGAGGGCCCTAATATTTTTACTGTAAGCCCCCAGAATTATCTGATGGCAGCACTTCATTTGAAAACAGTAGCCAATGGAAGGCTAGGCTCCTATCTTTTTAGACACCCATTAATATGAATTTCTCTTTAATGGGAATTGCATGACTGATCATTTTTATGGTTTTCTATCTGTTTTTTAATATTAAGATCTACCCACCATAGATTGTAAAAATGACCAAACCAAACATCAGTTGTTCAACCTTTTCCACTGAGGAAATATCTATGTCTACACAATAGCGGTGTGAACTTCCAGATCTACTAAACTCTTTAAAAAACTATGCTTTGATGATCGGTGCCATTTTTTACATCTTTATATCATTACCTGCAAAAATATAGATTTTTTATGTGCTGTAAATAGCATTTCTATTTTGTCTTTGTATGATATATCTCTTCGCAAGATTAATTATTCTGATCCTAATCTGATTTTGTGATAACAGATAGCAGCATGCAAGTGAAGGGAAAACTATCATTTTCTATGGCATATGGCACTTCAAATGGCATATGTACCGGCTTTCAGTGGTGCTGGCATAGAGAAATGTCATGGTTGATGCCAACTGCCAAGAATTCTAAAAACAATTATGCAAATGTCCTGGTGTTTTGCTATACATGTTGCTTCATGTGTAGTCAGTTAAAAAGACTCCACAAAATACATACAACTACACGTTTTACATATGCAGTGCCAGTTTTGTTTCATGCTTCATTTGTTCGCGGAATAAAAAACTGCATAAAATATTTTACATGTGCTGACAAACATATAAATAAGGCAGAAATACAATAAAAATACAATTCTATTAATGCATCCATAGATTGATATGTTGATTACATTTTTCCCTCATTTATTTTTATAACCAGCAAATTAAACAGATCTTTAATCACACGCATCCTGATAGTTTGAGGTACAACTGCTTAGACCCCCAATAGATCCATAGAACGAGCATCCCTTATTCCAGTCCTGATAAAGTGCCAGACCAAGCATGCATCTTAACGCTTCATTCATTCTCTATGGGGCAGCCAGAGACAGCAATGTACTGTGCTCCAGGGGCGGGCATACTGCCTGTGGCCGAGCGTAGGAGGGGGCCCATCCCAGCTCAAGCAAAGATGTTTTTTATTTTATTAATTTTTAGTATTTTTTTCACTCCATGCCAACAGGGTAACCTGGTCACCTTGGGTTGGAGGTCGGTTAGTTTGGGGTGCCCTGATTAGGACTTACTGTGTACCTGCTGCCTGTTGTGCCCAAACTTGATAGCTGCAATGATTTAGTAATCATGTGATTAAGGTTGCCACCAGGGCCCTGCCGTTTCTGGTATTTTCTTTTACTGGTAATATTAATTGCCAGTATTTTCCTTTATAGACTGTTACTAATGAGCGCTTTCATTGTGGAGCGCTCATTAGTACAGCCTTTACCCCCCCCCCCCTCCACTTGTGTTAAGAAAACAAAAATAAATAAAAAGAACTCGACTTCTCCATTTGCTTGCGCTGAGGTGAACACTCGCTACTGACTAGAAGCAGCAGGACAGGGTCTGCGAGATGTCATCACGCTGGAGCGCAGGTCCTGTCCTGAGCTTCCAGTAAGCAGCGAGTTTTCACCGCGGAGCAATCAAATGGAGGAGGTGAGTTCTTTTTATTTTTTGCAGAAACAGAGAAGAGGGCACTAATGGGGTCATTATTCTTACTGGGGGGCACTAATAGGGGGCATTATTAATTTTGCAGCGCACTAATAGAGGCATTATTCTTACTAGAGGCACTAATGGAAGCATTATTCTTACTGGGGGGCACTAATGGGGGCATTATTAATTCTGGGGCACACTAATGGGGGCATTAGTATTACTGGGGGCACTAATGGGGCATTACTATTACTGCGTGGCACTAATGGGTACATTACTATTACTGGGGGTATTAATATTACTGGGGGGCACTTATGGGGGCAGTATTAATTCTGAGGGACGCTAATGGGACATTAATATTATTGGGGGGGCACTAATGGAGGCATTATTATTACTCGGGGCACTGATGGGGGCAATATTAATTCTGGGGGTGCGAATAGAAGCATTATTAATACTGGTGGGAACTAATGGGGGCATTATTAATTCTGGGTGGCACTAATGGGGGCATTAATATTACTGGGGGCACTAATAAAGACATTAATCGAACCCCCTTTGGGGTGTGGCTTAACTTGGCCGGTATTTTTTGTTGGGAAAGGTGGCAACCCTACATGTGATCAGTGCAGAGAAAGGCAGTGCTCAGCAGTGGAGAGAAGTCAGAAAAGACCTGTGATGACATCATGCCATGGAATGAATGATGTGAGAACAGAGAAATGCTGGGATATGTGGTTCTCCCTTATTATACATCCTCACTGCTTAGTGGGAGGGAAATATGATATTTAAAGGATAACTGTCTTTTTTATTTTTTTATTTGCTAGTTTATTAGAGCTAGGCATGTATACCTGAGTTAGTCTGTCAATGATTGCCAAAAGATCTGTAATTACCTTATAATAACAGCCTTCATTAATGTCTCCTGTCCCTTTCCACTGCTCCTTTAAAAGACCGTTCTATGGCTCATCTGTCTCCGACTAGGAAGACAGAGGGGCGGTCCTTCACACTGCATGCCTGCATTAGGCTTCAGAGTGAGGAGGCGTGTCTCTCAGTAATCCAATCTGATTGGCTGGCAGGAAGCTGCTGGCTACAGCAAGTTTGTATGTGACCTGAGGGAATGCAGTTTTGGTCTCAGAGAACTGGCAGAGGAGCCATCTTGAGAAGATCCTCATAATGTAGGATTCAAAACAGCCGTAACTAAGGGGAAAACTCAAGGAAAACAGTCGTAAGTGAAGAAACTAAAGATTGCTTTATGCATAATACTGCTGCAGCAGTAACATATGCTAAAATTGTTATTTTTATGAAAATATGACAGTTATCCTTTAACTGGGACTGTATGTTAGAAGGGCTGAAGGGAGAGGAGGAGTGTTATTTATATGGGACTGCATGTTATAGAATACTGTAAGGACGAAATGTTATTTTCATGGAACTGTATGTTTAGAAGACTGGAGGGAGATGGCTGGTGTTATTTACATGGGACTGGATATTATAGAAGACTGGACAGTAAGGAGTGATGCTATTTACATGGGACTGCATGGTAAAGAAGATTGGAGTGAGAGGAGTGATGTTATTTACATGGGACTGTATGGTATAGAAGACTGGAGGAAGATGACTGCTGTTATTTACATGGGACTGTATGGTATAGTACATCGGAAGGAGAGGACTGCTGTTATTTACATGAGACTGTATGGTATAGAAGACTAGAGGGAGAGGACTGCTGTTATTTACATGGGACTGTATGGTATAGAAGACTGAAAGGAGAGGAGTGGTGTTATTTACATGGGACTGCATGGTATAGAAGACTGGAGGGAGAGGACAGGCATTATAATTTATGGGGGCACTACAGAGAGGATAATAACTCCAGGGGGTACTGATAGTTACAGAGGGCACTGCAGGGAACATCATAAATACTGTGCGCAGTGGTGGTGGTGGGGGCATTACTACTACTATGGGCTGTATAGGAGTGCCTTATAGATTGGCCTTATATCTATAAGGGGTGCCCTATAGGGAGCCTTATTAGTATTGAGGGCACTGTAGGGAGCCTTATTACCACTGTGTGTACTATGGGGGCTTATTTCGACTGAGGGCTCCATAGGGGCATTATTATTGGACACAATATGGAGAGTATTGCTACTAAAGGAGGCACTCTTGGAGAGCATTATCACTATAGGGGCTCTATTACTAATAAGGCCACTCTGGGAGTGAATTACTATTGATAGGACCTTGAGGACCACTATTACTATTGACAGCTATCTGGGAGAACTATTACTATGGGGAGACTATTTGTATGGCACTATTATTTCTGCAGTATAGTGTATGTGAGCATTGGGAAGCACAGTGAGGCATAGTATTGGGTGTAGTATGGATAAACATGTCGGCGCACCAGAAGGGGTGTAATGGAAAGTAAGGAATATAAGATTTCTGTTTTGCAAACTCTGCAGAGACAAGACGTGGCTGAAAGATCATGTCATGGCGGTCTTGGCTGAAAGGAGAAGATGAGGAAATTGAACGTCTGCGGTAGTGGAGACATCACTGAATGTAATAGATAAGTGGTGCTAAGTAGAGATGGCCTTGTGGTTCGCCCGGCGGTCGTTTCGCGGCGAACTTTGCTCGTTCGCGATTCGCTGAACATGCAAACATATAGTGAAATTCGCATGCGCCATATTCTTTTGCATTGCGCCGAACCCATGACACATCCATCAGGTTAGACAGGACAGCCAATTGAGACGTTTCAGCACATGGAAACACCCCCACCCTATAACAGAGCCCGATCTGGCAGCCATTTTACATTCTGTGTTTTGCCAGTGTAGGCAGAGATTTCTTTGTGGAGCAGGAACAGACAGTTAGGGACACCAAATGCTAGCTAATTGGGCCACAAAAGTCCTTTTAAAGACTGGTATAGGTGTGCTGTTAATAGGTGTGATACACTGAGGGGTGTGATATACAGGGAGTGCAGAATTATTAGGCAAGTTGTATTTTTGAGGATTAATTTTATTATTGAACAACAACCATGTTCTCAATGAACCCAAAAAACTCATTAATATCAAAGCTGAATATTTTTGGAAGTAGTTTTTAGTTTGTTTTTAGTTTTAGCTATTTTAGGGGGATATCTGTGTGTGCAGGTGACTATTACTGTGCATAATTATTAGGCAACTTAACAAAAAACAAATATATACCCATTTCAATTATTTATTTTTACCAGTGAAACCAATATAACATCTCAACATTCACAAATAGACATTTCTGACATTCAAAAACAAAACAAAAACAAATTAGTGACCAATATAGCCACCTTTCTTTGCAAGGACACTCAAAAGCCTGCCATCCATGGATTCTGTCAGTGTTTTGATCTGTTCACCATCAACATTGCGTGCAGCAGCAACCACAGCCTCCCAGACACTGTTCAGAGAGGTGTACTGTTTTCCCTCCTTGTAAATCTCACATTTGATGATGGACCACAGGTTCTCAATGGGGTTCAGATCAGGTGAACAAGGAGGCCATGTCATTAGATTTTCTTCTTTTATACCCTTTCTTGCCAGCCACGCTGTGGAGTACTTGGACGCGTGTGATGGAGCATTGTCCTGCATGAAAATCATGTTTTTCTTGAAGGATGCAGACTTCTTCCTGTACCACTGCTGGAAGAAGGTGTCTTCCAGAAACTGGCAGTAGGACTGGGAGTTGAGCTTGACTCTATCCTCAACCCGAAAAGGCCCCACAAGCTCATCTTTGATTATACCAGCCCAAACCAGTACTCCACCTCCACCTTGCTGGCGTCTGAGTCGGACTGGAGCTCTCTGCCCTTTTTCCAATCCAGCCACGGGCCCATCCATCTGGCCCATCAAGACTCACTCTCATTTCATCAGTCCATAAAACCTTAGAAAAATCAGTCTTGAGATATTTCTTGGCCCAGTCTTGACGTTTCAGCTTGTGTGTCTTGTTCAGTGGTGGTCGTCTTTCAGCCTTTCTTACCTTGGCCATGTCTCTGAGTATTGCACACCTTGTGCTTTTGGGCACTCCAGTGATGTTGCAGCTCTGAAATATGGCCAAACTGGTGGCAAGTGGCATCTTGGCAGCTGCACGCTTGACTTTTCTCAGTTCATGGGCAGTTATTTTGCGCCTTGGTTTTTCCACACGCTTCTTGCGACCCTGTTGACTATTTTGAATGAAACGCTTGATTGTTCGATGATCACGCTTCAGAAGCTTTGCAATTTTAAGAGTGCTGCATCCCTCTGCAAGATATCTCACTATTTTTGACTTTTCTGAGCCTGTCAAGTCCTTCTTTTGACCCATTTTGCCAAAGGAAAGGAAGTTGCCTAATAATTATGCACACCTAATATAGGGTGTTGATGTCATTAGACCACACCCCTTCTCATTACAGAGATGCACATCACCTAATATGCTTAATTGGTAGTAGGCTTTCGAGCCTATACAGCTTGGAGTAAGACAACATGCATAAAGAGGATGATGTGGTCAAAATACTCATTTGCCTAATAATTCTGCACGCAGTGTACTTATAATATACTTTCTAACATAGAAAGTATATTATAGTGCATTTGTATTGTGCAGCAGTTATATGGGGTTCTATATACCTGTTTCCACAAAATACTGATTGAGGGGTGCAAAATACCTGCTACCACCAAATATTGATTATGGGGTTCTATATACCTGTTTCCACAAAATACTGATTGAGGGGTGCGATATACCTGCGTCTACAAAATACTGATTAGGGGTTCTATATACCTGCTTCCACAAAATACTGATTGAGGGGTGCAATATACCTGCTTTCACAAAATACTGATTGAGGGGTGCGATATACCTGCTTCCACCAAATATTAATTGAGGCCTGCAATACTCCGGCTTCCACAAAATACTGATTGAGGGGTGCGATATACCTGCTTCCACAAAATACTGAATGAGGGGTTTGATATACCTGATTCCACCAAACATCGATTCAGGTGTTCTATATACCTGTTTCCACAAAATACTGATTGAGGGGTGCGATATATCTGCTTCTACAAAATACTGATCAAGGGGTTCTATATACCTGCTTCCACAAAATACTGATTGAGGGGTGCGATATACCTGCTTCCACCAAATACTGATTAAGGCCTATGATATACCGGCTTCCACAAATACTGCTGTTCTCTAGGGACTTTGGCACAGGGTCATTTTGAAAATGACAGGCAGAGGAAGAGGCAGGCCGTTCCGCAGGGGTGGTAGAGGTCGGGCAGGTGCACCAGGCCGGAGCCTAAGCGGGAAGTTGGAGAAGGTGCGTGCGATTACGTCAAATGACGCACCAGAGTTGGTTGAGTGGCTCACTCAGCCTTCCGGTTCTGCACCCTCCTCACCCTCTGTATCTGCACCCTCCTCACTCTCTGCTGTGTGCACCCCCAAAGACACCACCACCATAGCCCCTCCACTCGAGTCAGAGGGAATTATTTTCCCATCCATTCCCAGACCTTACCGATGCACAACCATTCTTGGCATCGGATGAGGAAGAGGAGGTAGCAACGGCCGCCACCCAGCGGTCTAACGACAGTATCCAGATCAGCCCAAGGAGGGTAGTCCCCGCTGTCGTTGCCTACTCCGAGATTAGTGGTGGTGAAGGTGACGATGATGACGTGTCGATGGACGTCACGTGGGTGCCCATAAGAGAGGAAGAGGAGGGCAGTTCAGAAGGAGAGACGAAGCAGCAGGTAGGGAGGAGAAGGAGGAAAAACAGTGCACAGGAGGCAAAAAGCAGACTGCAAATGTATCTGGAGCGAGCCATCCACCATACACGGTCACATCTTGCACTCCCAGGACGCCGGCACATGGCTCCGCATTGTGGGATTTTCTTAACGTGTCAGCTGCTGACAATAGTGTTGCCATCTGCAGCCTATGCTGTCAACGCATAAGTCACGGTAAGCCCAACACTTACCTAGGGATGACCACCTTAAGAAGGCACCTGGCCTCCCATCACCGAGCCCAGTGGGAGCAACACCATCAGAACCCACAAAGGCACACTCCCAGTGCCCCACGTCCTGCCTCTTCTCCTCTCTCCTCCCATTTGTCCTCCACTCCACCTTACACCGTGCCATTGTCACGTTCATCTGGCAGAAGGCAGGCTTCCGTGGCCCAAATGTTCAAGCGTAAAAAAGTTGATGACGCTGGATAACTCTCTTGCCCAATGGCTGACCGCTGGCTTGTCGGAACTGCTAGCCCGCCAACTACTGCCATATAAACTGGTGGACTCAGAGGCCTTTAGAAAATTTGTGGCCATTGGCACACTGCAATGGAAGGTCCCCGGAAGGAAATATTTCTCCCAGAAGGGCATCCCAGAGCTATATGGCCACGGTCAGCGGCAATTGAATATACAGTCAGGTCCATAAATATTGGGACATCAACACAATTCTAACATTTTTGGCTCTATACACCACCACAATGGATTTGAAATGAAACAAACAAGATGTGCTTTAACTGCAGACTGTCAGCTTTAATTTAAGGGTATTCAAATCAGGTGAACAGTGTAGGAATTACAACAGTTTGCATATGTGCCTCCCACTTGTTAAGGAACCAAAAGTAATGGGACAATTGGCTTCTCAGCTGTTCTATGGCCAGGTGTGTGTTATTCCCTCATTATCCCAATTACAATGAGCAGATAAAAGGTCCAGAGTTCATTTCAAGTGTGCTATTTGCATTTGGAATCAACTCTCAACATGAGATCCAAAGAGCTGTCAATATCAGTGAAGCAAGCCATCATTAGGCTAAAAAAAACAAAAAAAAAACATCGGAGAGATAGCAAAGACATTAGGCGTGGCCAAAACAACTGTTTGGAACATTCTTAAAAAGAAGGAACGCACCTGTGAGCTCAGCAACACCAAAAGACCCGGAAGACCACGAAAAACAACTGTAGTGGATGACCGAATAATTCTTTCCCTGGTGAAGAAAACACCCTTCACAACAGTTGGCCAGATCAAGAACACTCTCCAGGAGGTAGGTGTATGTGTGTCAAAGTCAACAATCAAGAGAAGACTTCACCAGAGTGAATACAGAGGGTTCACCACAAGATGTAAACCATTGGTGAGCCTCAAAAACAGGAAGGCCAGATTAGAGTTTGCCAAACGACATCTAAAAAAGCCTTCACAGTTCTGGAACAACATCCTATGGACAGATGAGACCAAGATCAACTTGTACCAGAGTGATGGGAAGAGAAGAGTATGGAGAAGGAAAGGAACTGTTCATGATCCTAAGCATACCACCTCATCAGTGAAGCATGGTGGTGGTAGTGTCATGGCATGGGCATGTATGGCTGCCAATGGAACTGGTTCTCTTGTATTTATTGATGATGTGACTGCTGACAAAAGCAGCAGGATGAATTCTGAAGTGTTTTGGGCAATATTATCTGCTAATATTCAGCCAAATGCTTCAGAACTCATTGGAAGGCGCATCACAGTGCAGATCGACAATGACCCAAATCTTACTGCAAAAGCAACCAAAGAGTTTTTTTTAAGGGAAAGAAGTGGAATGTTATGCAATGGCTAAGTCAATCACCTGACCTGAATCTAACTGAGCATGCATTTCACTTGCTGAAGACAAAACTGAAGGGGAAATGCCCCAAGAACAAGCAGGAACTGAAGACAGTTGCAGTAGAGGATGAAACCCAGCGTCTGGTGATGTCTATGCGTTCCAGACTTCAGGCTGTAATTGACTGCAAAGGATATGGAACCAAGTATTAAAAAGTGAAAGTTTGATTTATGATTATTATTGTGTCCCATTACTTTTGTTTCCTTAACAAGTGGGAGGCACATATGCAAACTGTTGTAAATCCTACACCGTTCACCTGAATTGGAGGTAAATACCCTCAAATTAAAGCTGACAGCCTGCAGTTAAAGCACATCTTGTTAGTTTCATTTCAAATCCATTGTGGTGGTGTATAGAGCCAAAAATGCTAGAATTGTGTCCATGTCCCAATATTTATGGACCTGACTGTATCTCTGGCACACGTGGTCTATCAAACACGGGCAGGGAAGGTACATAACTTTTACTGCCCACTGGGTGAACCTTCTGACTGCTGTCATGCATGCAACCCGTGGCACCCGTGTGGATTTGGTGTTACCGCCATGGATTGCATGCAGGCCTGCCTCTTCTCCTCCTCCTACTCCATCCTCCATCTCCTCTTCGGCTGACTCCTCCTTTTCCACTGATACCGCCTCTTCCGCTGCACCCCCAAGCTCCCCAGAACCTATTCGACGTGCCAGGCGAGACGTTGCCAAGCAGTGCTTTGGCTGTTGTGCCTGGAAGCCATGGGCCACACCAGTCCTGCACTGATTTCAGCTCTGCGGTCACAGGCCGATCAGTGGCTAACCACGCTCAATTTGACAGTTGGTAAAGTGGTGTGCGACAACGGTGACAATCTGCTGAGTGCGCTGAAACAGGGCAAAATTACACACATGCCGTGCATGGCACATGTCCTGAACTTAGTCTTGCAGCGATTCGTTGCCAAATACCCCGGGGTCCAGGACATTTTGCGGCAGGCCAGGAAAATCTCTGGCCATTTTAGAAGATTTTACACAGCCATGGCTCATCTTGCTGACATTCAACGGCGACACAACCTGCCCGTCAGACGTCTGATTTGAACTCCACCTTGTATATGCTTGCTAGGCTGCTCCAGCAGCATCGTGCCATTAACGACTACCTGTATGAACTCTGCAGCAGGACAGGTTCTGGGGAGCTTGGTTTCTTTTCACTGCGCCAGTGGCTGCCCATGCGTGACACATGCAGACTTCTGTGGCCATTTGATGAGATCACCAAACTGGTCATTCGCAGCCAGGGCGCCATCAGTGACATCGTACCTTACGCTTTCTTTCTGGAGCGAGCATTGCATCGTGTCATTGATCAAGCCGCAGAGGAGCAGGAGCTAGAAGATGAGGAAGTCGCAATGCTAAATGAATTCCCATGGGGGGCTACTCCATCTGAGACAAGTCTGAAAAGGAGTCAGAGGAGGATGGTGGCTGGGGGGAGGAGGTGAAGGAGGAGCAAGAAGAGCAGGCTTTGAGGGGGATTTTAAACTTTTTGGGGATCCCTGGTGTTATCCGTGGCTGGGAGGAGGAGACCGAGGACGACATTCTCTTAGGCGATGAGCAGGAGCCAGGGCACTCCACCGCTTCCAATTTAGTGCAAATGGGGGCTTTCATGCTCCAGTGTTTGAAAAGGGATAAAGGGCAAGGACCAGAACTGGGTGGCAACATACTTAGACCCCCGATACAAACACAAAATGGCAGACATGTTACCAGCATCACAGAGGGCTGTCAGAATGCAGCATTTCCAGGCCTTGCTGCGAGAGATGTTGCATTCTGGTGTTGCGGGCGCTGGCAGAGGAATTTCCACCCACTGCGAATCAGGTGCGGGTCAATCCTAAAGCGCCTGCAAGAAGAGGGCGGTTTGAAGATGTGTTGGTCACTTCGGATATGAGATCATTCTTGCAGCCAACCCATCTGGGTGTGCAGGCTTGACTTGTGGCCAGAGCTGGAACAATTTGCCATGGAACTCTTGGCTTGCCCCTCGTTGAGTGTCCTGTCCAAAATGACGTTCAGCGCAGCAGGGGGGATAGTGACTGATAAGCGCACCTTCCTAGCTTATGACAGAGTGCACTACCTCACATTTCTAAAAATAAATGAGGCATGGATCTCTGAGGAATTCAACACCTGTGACGACCACGTGTAATTGAATTTTCTCATGCCAGCCCACACATATTTGCCACCACCCAGAGCAAAGTATGGTCCTTGTCTTATGTATATACAGCTATAAAATGCCTTTTCTGTCACTTGAATGCCTAATTTTTGGGGCCTCTACTCCAGTGACCTACAGTAAACTTTTTATCCAGTGACCGCCTGATGTACCTCCAGACACATAATAGCTAGTTCTTTTCTGTCAGGTGAATGCCTAATTTTTGGGGTCTGTACTGGCCTACAGTAAAAAAAATTGCCGGTGACCGCCAATTGTACCTCCAGCCACATCATCACAAGTTCTTTTCTGTCAGGTGAATGCCTAATTTTTGAGGCCTGTACTAGCCTACATGAAAATTTTTATCCACTGACCATCTAATATACCTCCAGCCACATAATAACTTGTTCTTTTCTGTCAGGTAAATGCCTAATTTTTGTTTCCTGTACTGGCCTACAGTAAAATTGTTATCCAATGACTGTCTAATATACCTCCAGCCACATAATCACTTGTTATGTTCTGTCAGGTGAATGTATAAATTTTGGGGCCTGTACTCCACTGGCCTACAGTAAAATTGTTATTTACTTTCAGTGACCGCCTAATGTAACTCCAGCCACATAATCACTTGTTCTTTTCTGTCAGATGAATGCCTAATATTTGAGGCCTGTACTGGCCTACAGTAAAATTGTTATCCACTGACCATCTAATATACCTCCAGCCACATAATCACTTGTTTTTTTCTGTCAGGTGAATGCCTAATTTTTGGGGCCTGTACTCCACTGGCCTACAGTAAAATTGTTATTAAGTGACCACCTAATGTACCTCCAGCTACATAATCACTTGTTCTTTTCTGTCAGGTAAATGCCTAATTTTTGTTTCCTGTACTGGCCTACAGTAAAATTGTTATCCACTGACCGTCTAATATACCTCCAGCCACATAATGTGACCGCCACTTCTGTGAGAAGGTCTGGCAGACGTTCTTCTCTACCTCTTGTATGATGTTCTTTGTTTTGGTTTCACTTTCTCATCTCCTTTCCTTCTGCCAGGTGTCACTTATTTAGACATAATCGTCTTCCTTTATATTCCCTCCCATACTGCCTTACTTTGCGATTTATACTACTTCCTGGATGAAGTGTTCACTGCTGGAGGCTGCGTCTGCTGTTTGCTCAGATAAGTCCTTTACGTTATTGTGTTTGCTTGCTGGCTTGATTCTAGGTGACCCTGACTCCCTCCGTATTAAGTGCAGGGAGCCGGTGGTCGTGTCCCCTCACTATTATAGGGTTTTCAGGTGTCACACAGGCTTAGGTACGTGGGCATGCAATCGTCTACCATCGAGACCCTTGTATGTGCATAGCAGTCAGGGAGAGCTCTTAGGGTTTTATAGGGCTCACCTAATAGCTCCTTAGTTTGGGATCAAGCCAGTCGCTCATTTATTTATAAGTTCTAGCTATCTGCAAATCTCATCCATGACACATAATCACTTGTTCTTTTCTGTCAGGTGAATACCTACATTTTGGGGCTTGTACTCCACTGGCCTACAGTAAAATTGTTATCCACTGACCGTCTAATATACCTCCAGCCACATAATGACTTTTTCTTTACTGTCCTAAGAATACATAATTTTTGGGGCCTGTACTCCAGTGGCCTACAGTAAAATTGTTATTTACTTTCAGTGACTGCCTAATGTACTTCCAGCCACATAATCACTTGTTCTTTTCTGTCTGGTGAATGCCTAATGTTTGGGGCCTGTACTCCATTGGCCTTCAGTAAAATTGTTTTCCACGGACCGTCTAAGGCTACTTTCACACTTGCGGCAGTGTGATCTGGCGGGCAGTTCCGTTGTCGGAACTGCCCGCCGGATCCGCCATATTGGATGTGACTGAAAGCATTTGTGAGACGGATCTGGATGCGGATCCGTCTCACAAATGCATTGCAAGAACAGATCCGTCTCTCCGCTTGGCATGCGGACAGACGGATCCGTCTTGTATTTTTTTTTTCATATTTTTACTGGTCTGCACATGCGCAGGCTGGAAGGAAGGATCCGGCATTCCGGTATTTTGAATGAACTAATTCCTATGGGGAAAAATGCCGGCATTCAGGCAAGTCTTCAGTTTTTTTCGCCGGAGATAAAACCGTAGCATGCTACGGTTTTATATTTTGCCTGATCAGTCAAAACGACTGAACTGAAGACATCCTGATGCAAACTAAACGGATTACTCTCCATTCAGAATGCATGGGGATAAAACTGATCAGTTATTTTCCGGTATAGAGCCCCTGTGACGGAACTCTATGCTGAAAAAGAAAAACGCTAGTGTGAAAGTACCCTAATATACCTCCAGCCACATAATCACTTGTTATTTTCTGTCCGGTGAATGCCTAATGTTTGGGGCCGGTACTCCACTGGCCTTCAGTAAAATTGTTATCCACTGACTGTCTCATATACCTCCAGCCACATAATCACTTGGTGAATGCCAAATTTTTGGGGCCGTACTCCCGTGGCCTAGAATAAAGATTTTCTAGGCTCCAGCAGGGCACATTTTTGAGAGTTTCCCTTTAAGACGCATAAAAGTGTCTCCTGATTAAAATGCATATTTTTTGTCTGAATTTTTGCCATTGAACCCCCTCTGGTATGTCATTTCTATGTTGTGGGACTATTTGCGTACCTCTAGTAAGTACTTGGTGGCTGCAAATATGACCTGAAGGATTTTCAGGTTTGCCTGCCATCAAGCGTTCACATTCGCGAAACTTCCCGTCGGATGTTCGTCCATCACTAGTGCTAAATATTAAGCTGAATGATTGAGCAGCAGTGAGCAGAGGATGCGGGGAGCAGGTGTGTGAGGTGACACGCTGTCACTGACATGCCATCAATGGGCAGACCACTGCATGGACTGTTGAAAAAGGTTGTATTAAAAGGTTCACGCCTGCTAATAAATTAGGTGCACCTAACCCCGGTGGGCTTCTTAGTAACATTGGAATAGGAAAATGTCAACCTTCAGTATAATCTGCCCCATGGTGTTTTGTAGAATTGTTTTTGCAGTGCAGCTTTCAGTTAAAAAGCATCTGTCGGTAGATTTGTAGCTATGAAACTGGCTGACTTTTTACATGTGTGCTTGGCAGCTTAAAACATCTGTGTTGGTCCCATGTGTTCTCTAACCATTATTTGGGTACCCAGCTTTTTTAATAGATAAGCAATTCTATTATGCCTTGATTCTCATATTGGGGTGAATAAACAGTGTAATTGTCACGATCAGTGTGGGGGAAAAACTCCACACTAAACACAGGAAGGAAGGGGAACAGTAACTAAACCTGGAAACTAGGGAAGAAACAGGTCATCTCCTAAACAACCCTAATCTGGGCCCTAACTAGCTATCAATATGAATAGACCTTGAGGGTAGGATTATTCATATGCTGTATACCTAGGCCCTTATATCCCTATAAGGCCCTGGAATGAGGTTAGGACCAGAGACAACCCATTTCTCCCCAGATGGACGAATGGAAGTCTCTGTCTCAGGCCCAGATACAAACAACAGGGAATCTAACAAACACAAAACAATAAGAACAGACAAGACTTATCTAAAAGTAGAAAACTCCAGAAGCACCACAGAGTACAACCGACCAGTTAGTTAGAAGGCAGGAAGAAAATCTATAAACCGCACCTCCAAGAGTGAGAAGTTGCTACTTATGGGAAAGGTAGTTTACCAACAAGCAACACCTGAAACAAGGGGTGTGGCATTCACCAAAACACAGACACAATAAGATGCACAGTGAACTTGTCAATTTAACCTACGAGTTTCTGGTCTCTCTGATCTCCTGGTACCTGCCACGGGAACGTCCGTGACAGCACCCCCCCCCTTCTACGGGTAACATCCGGGCACCCAGGACCGACCTTATCCGGGTGAGATCTATGAAAGGCATTAACTAAACAATTGGCATTAACGCCGGATGCCGGCACCCACATTCTCTCCTCCGGTCCATAACCTCTCCAGTGGACAAGATATTGAAGGGATCCACTGAGAACTTGAGAGTCAACTATTTTTGCGATCTTGAATTCCAAATTACCGCCCACCATGACCGGAGCAGGTGGCAAGGAAGATGGCTGTAAAGGTTCCACATATTTTTTCAACAAAGACCTATGGAACACATTATGAATTTTCAGGGCCTGAGGAAGCTCAAGACGAAAAGCTACAGGATTGATAATGGCTGTGATCTTATATGGGCCGATAAACCTTGGACCCAACTTCCAGGAAGGTACCTTCAACTTAATATGTTTCTTGTGGACAGCCACACAGAATCACCCACACCATTCATATGTTTCCTGTCAGCCACACGTTTATATTTGTTGCCTACAGTGCAGTTTCTAGGTAAAATTTCTCTCAGGGCGAGTGTCAAAAAAACTCCCCCACCATCAAAATTGCTCGATAAAATCATATCAGAAGAGTACTTGCAACCGTCTCACCATATATTTTTTTTATTTATTTTTATTTTTATGCTTAACACAAGATTTATTGAGAGCAAAAGAAAATCATAAATTACTGCTTAAACTGCAAAAGTCGCAGGCAGAGTGGTACAGGAGAACTGCAGTATAAAGGTAGGCAATAGCCTTAGAAGAATAGTCATGAAAAACAATCATCAAAAATGTGCAAAACCAAAAAGCTGTCATGTTAGCATTTAATAACTAACTAAAACCCAATCACAGCAGGTCTCAACTAGCACACACAAGTAATTGTACAAAAACCAAGTAACATATAAAACCAGATTCAAAGCATAGATGGCAAGGCGGATTACTGTATACTGTACATAAAATGATAAAATGTATGAAGGTTACACCATGCCGGACAATTAGGGATGAGCGAACCCGAACTGTATTTTGGGGTGTCCGTGACACGGACCCGAACCCGAACATTTTCGTAAAAGTCCGGGTTCGGGTTCGGTGTTCGGCGCTTTCTTGGCGCTTTTTGAAAGGCTGCAAAGCAGCCAATCAACAAGCGTCATACTACTTGCCCCAAGAGGCCATCACAGCCATGCCTACTATTGGCATGGCTGTGATTGGCCAGTGCACCATGTGACCCAGCCTCTATTTAAGCTGGAGTCACGTAGCGCCGCACGTCACTCTGCTATGATCAGTATAGAGAGAGGTTGCAGCTGCGACGTTAGGGCGAGATTAGGCAGATTAACTCCTCCAAAAGACTTCATTCTGTGATCGATCTGCAGCTGTGGATCATTGAAGTGCTATTATTGACTTGCTCACTTTTTTGAGGCTGCCCAGAGCGTTTTTAGATCACTTTTTTTCTGGGGTGATCGGCGGCCATATTGTGACTTGTGGTGCGCCAGCACGAGCTATCACCAAGTGTATTTAACCATCGATAGTGTGGTTATTTTGTGCTATATCCTACATCAGCTGCAGGCTGAGCCTGTGTCACCGAAGTGCATTTAACCATCAACAGTCTGGTTATTTTTTGGCCATATACTACATCAGCTGCAGGCTGAGCCTGTTTCACCCAAGTGCATTTAACCATCAACAGTCTGATTATTTTTTGGCCATATACTACATCAGCTGCAGGCTGAGCCTATGTCACCGAAGTGCATTTAACCATCAACAGTCTGGTTATTTTTTGGCCATATATTACATCAGGGGCAAGTTGAGCCTGTCACCCAGCGCCTAAAAAATAGACCAGACATTTCTATTCAACCAAATCTGCACAGTTTTAGCTGGTCAAGTTATTTGTAGTGACCGTCAAAGCAGACTTTTTGTTCTGGGTTGAAAAAGCATTCCCAAATTTGCCATTCTGAAAATAACTAGTTTGTGGTATTTCAGGCCTACTTGAAATCTATCCCAAAAAGAAAATCTTACATTGAAGTTATTGATAGTATCATTCAGAAAAACCTAAGACACACTCTAGCGTGCTGATAGAAGTGTCAGTCTGTGATTAAACCTATAACTGTCACACAGCGCAAAAAAAAAACAGGTCTCACATCTCTATTCAACCAAATCTGCACAGTTTTAGCTGGTCAAGTTATTTGTAGTGACCGTAAAAGCAGACTTTTTGTTCTGGGTTGAAAAAGCATTCCCAAATTTGCCATTCTCAAAATTGTGGTGAACGGGAACAATGAGGAAAACATCTAATAAGGGACGCGGACGTGGACATGGTCGTGGTGGTGTTAGTGGACCCTCTGGTGCTGGGAGAGGACGTGGCCGTTCTGCCACAGCCACACGTCCTAGTGAACCAACTACCTCAGGTCCCAGTAGCCAGCAGAATTTACAGCGATATTTGGTGGGGCCCAATGCCGTTCTAAGGATGGTAAGGCCTGAGCAGGTACAGGCATTAGTCAATTGGGTGGCCGACAGTGGATCCAGCACGTTCACATTATCTCCCACCCAGTCTTCTGCAGAAAGCGCACAGATGGCGCATGAAAACCAAGCCCATCGGTCTGTCACATCACCCCCATGCATATCAGGGAAACTGTCTGAGCCTCAAGTTATGCAGCAGTCTCTTATGCTGTTTGAAGACTCTGCTGCCAGGGTTTCCCAAGGGCATCCACCTAGCCCTTCCCCAGGGGTGGAAGAGATAGAATGCACTAACGCACAACCACTTATTTTTCCTGATGATGAGGACGCGGGAATACCACCTCAGCACGTCTCTGATGATGACGAAACACAGGTGCCAACTGCTGCGTCTTTCTGCAGTGTGCAGACTGAACAGGAGGTCAGGGATCAAGACTGGGTGGAAGACGATGCAGGGGACGATGAGGTCCTAGACCCCACATGGAATGAAGGTCGTGCCACTGACTTTCACAGTTCGGAGGAAGAGGCAGTGGTGAGACCGAGCCAACAGCGTAGCAAAAGAGGGATCAGTGGGAAAAATCAGAACACCCGCCGCCAAGAGACTCCGCCTGCTACTGACCGCCGCCATCTGGGACCGAGCACCCCAAAGGCAGCTTCAAGGAGTTCCCTGGCATGGCACTTCTTCAAACAATGTGCTGACGACAAGACCCGAGTGGTTTGCACGCTGTGCCATCAGAGCCTGAAGCGAGGCATTAACTTTCTGAACCTTAGCACAACCTGCATGACCAGGCACCTGCATGCAAAGCATGAACTGCAGTAGAGTAAACACCTTAAAAACAAGGAAGTCACTCAGGCTCCCCCTGCTACATCTTCTGCTGCTGCCGCCTCGGCCTCTTCTGCTGCTGCTGCCGCCGCCTCGGCCTCTTCCTCCGCCTCTGGAGGAACGTTGGCACCTGCCGCCCAGCAAACATGGGATGTACCACCAACACCACCACCTGCGTCACCAAGCATCTCAACCATGTCACAAGGAAGCGTTCAGCTCTCCATCTCACAAACATTTGAGAGAAAGCGTAAATTCTCACCTAGCCACCCTCGATCCCTGGCCCTGAATGCCAGCATTTCTAAACTACTGGCCTATGAAATGCTGTCATTTAGGCTGGTGGACACACACAGCTTCAAACAGCTCATGTCACTTGCTGTCCCACAGTATGTTGTTCCCAGCCGCAACTACTTCTCTAAGAGAGCCGTGCTTTCCCTGCAGAAACAAGTGTCCGATAAAATCAAGTGTGCACTGCGCAACGCCATCTGTGGCAAGGTCCACCTAACCACAGATACGTGGACCAGTAAGCACGGCCAGGGACGCTATATCTCCCTAACTGCACACTGGGTAAATGTAGTGGCGGCTGGGCCCCAGGCGGAGAGCTATTTGGCGCACGTCCTTCCGCCGCCAAGGATCGCAGGGCAACATTCTTTGCCTCCTGTCTCCTCCTCCTCCTACTCAGCTTCCTCCTCCTCTTCTTCCACCTGCTCATCCAGTCAGCCACACACCTTCACCACCAACTTCAGCACAGCACGGGGTAAACGTCAGCAGGCCATTCTGAAACTCATATGTTTGGGGGACAGGCCCCACACCGCACAGGAGTTGTGGCGGGGTATAGAACAACAGACCGACGAGTGGTTGCTGCCGGTGAGCCTCAAGCCCGGCCTGGTGGTGTGCGATAATGGGCGAAATCTCGTTGCAGCTCTGGGAATAGCCGGTTTGACGCACATCCCTTGCCTGGCGCATGTGCTGAATTTGGTGGTGCAGAAGTTCATTCGCAACTACCCCGACATGTCAGAGCTGCTGCATAAAGTGCGGGCCGTCTGTTCGCGCTTCCGGCGTTCACACCCTGCCGCTGCTCGCCTGTCTGCGCTACAGCGTAACTTCGGCCTTCCCGCTCACCGCCTCATATGCGACGTGCCCACCAGGTGGGCGAGCAGCAGCAGGCCATAGTGGAGTTTCAGCTGCAGCACGCACGGGTCAGTCGCACTGCGGATCAGACACACTTCACCACCAATGACTGGGCCTCCACGCGAGACCTGTGTGCCCTGTTGCGCTGTTTCGAGTACTCCACTAACATGGCCAGTGGCGATGACGCCGTTATCAGCGTTACAATACCACTTCTATGTCTCCTTGAGAAAACACTTAGGGCGATGATGGAAGAGGAGGTGGCCCAGGAGGAAGAGGAGGAAGAGGGGTCATTTTTAGCACTTTCAGGCCAGTCTCTTCAAAGTGACTCAGAGGGAGGTTTTTTGCAACACCAGAGGCCAGGTACAAATGTGGCCAGACAGGGCCCACTACTGGAGGACGAGGAGGACGAGGATGAGGAGGAGGTGGAGGAGGATGAGGATGAAGCATGTTCACAGCGGGGTGGCACCCAAAGCAGCTCGGGCCCATCACTGGTGCGTGGCTGGGGGGAAACACAGGACGATGACGATACGCCTCCCACAGAGGACAGCTTGTCCTTACCTCTGGGCAGCCTGGCACACATGAGCGACTACATGCTGCAGTGCCTGCGCAACGACAGCAGAGTTGCCCACATTTTAACGTGTGCAGACTACTGGGTTGCCACCCTGCTGGATCCCCGGTACAAAGACAATGTGCCCACCTTACTTCCTACACTGGAGCGTGATAGGAAGATGCGCGAGTACAAGCGCACGTTGGTAGACGCGCTACTGAGAGCATTCCCAAATGTCACAGGGGAACCAGTGGAAGCCCAAGGCGAAGGCAGAGGAGGAGCAAGAGGTCGCCAACGCAGCTGTGTCACGGCCAGCTCCTCTGAGGGCAGGGTTAGCATGGCAGAGATGTGGAAAAGTTTTGTCACCACGCCACAGCTAACTGCACCACCTCCTGATACGGAACGTGTTAGCAGGAGGCAACATTTCACTAACATGGTGGAACAGTACCTGTGCACACCCCTCCACGTACTGACTGATGATTCGGCCCCATTCAACTTCTGGGTCTCCAAATTGTCCACGTGGCCAGAGCTAGCCTTTTATGCCTTGGAGGTGCTGGCCTGCCCGGCGGCCAGCGTTTTGTCTGAACGTGTATTCAGCACGGCAGGGGGCGTCATTACAGACAAACGCAGCCGCCTGTCTACAGCCAATGTGGACAAGCTGACGTTCATAAAAATGAACCAGGCATGGATCCCACAGGACCTGTCCATCCCTTGTGCAGATTAGATATTAACTTCCTCCCCTTAACAATATATTATTCTACTCCAGGGCACTTCCTCATTCAATACTATTTTTAATTTCATTTTACCATTATATTGTGGGGCAACCCAAAGTTGAATGAACCTCTCCTCTGTCTGGGTGCCGGGGCCTAAATGTGTGACAGTGGCTTGTTCCAGTGGTGGGCGACGTGAAGCCTGATTCTCTGCTATGACATGAATACAGATTCTGCGCTGACATAAGGCCAGATTCTCTGTTACGGGACCTCTCTCCTCTGCCTGGGTGCCTGGGCCTAAATGTGTGACAGTGGCCTGTTCCAGTGGTGGCTGACGTGAAGCCTGATTCTCTGCTATGACATGAAGACAGATTCTGCGCTGACATAAGGCCAGATTCTCTGTTACGGGACCGCTCTCCTCTGTCTGGGTGCCAGGGCCTAAATGTGTGACAGTGGCCTGTTCCAGTGGTGGGTGACGTGAAGCCTGATTCTCTGCTATGACATGAATACAGATTCTGCGCTGACATAAGGCCAGATTCTCTGTTACGGGACCTCTCTCCTCTGCCTGGGTGCCTGGGCCTAAATGTGTGACAGTGGCCTGTTCCAGTGGTGGGTGACGTGAAGCTTGATTCTCTGCTATGACATGAAGACTGATTCTGCGCTGACATAAGACCAGATTCTCTGTTACGGGACCTCTCTCCTCTGCCTGGGTGCCTGGGCCTAAATGTGTGACAGTGGCCTGTTCCAGTGGTGGGTGACGTGATGCCTGATTCTCTGCTATGACATGAAGACAGATTCTGCGCTGACATAAGGCCAGATTCTCTGTTACGGGACCTCTCTCCTCTGCCTGGGTGCCTGGGCCTAAATGTGTGACAGTGGCCTGTTCCAGTGGTGGGTGACCTGATGCCTGATTCTCTGCTATGACATGAAGACAGATTCTGTGCTGACATAAGGCCAGATTCTCTGTTACAGGACCTCTCTCCTCTGTCTGGGTGCCGGGGCCTAAATGTGTGACAGTGGCCTGTTCCAGTGGTGGGTGACGTGAAGCTTGATTCTCTGCTATGACATGAAGACTGATTCTGCGCTGACATAAGGCCAGATTCTCTGTTACGGGAGACCTCTCTCCTCTGCCTGGGTGCCTGGGCCTAAATGTGTGACAGTGGCCTGTTCCAGTGGTGGGTGACGTGATGCCTGATTCTCTGCTATGACATGAAGACAGATTCTGCGCTGACATAAGGCCAGATTCTCTGTTACGGGACCTCTCTCCTCTGCCTGGGTGCCTGGGCCTAAATGTGTGACAGTGGCCTGTTCCAGTGGTGGGTGACGTGAAGCCTGATTCTCTGCTATGACATGAATACAGATTCTGCGCTGACATAAGGCCAGATTCTCTGTTACGGGACCTCTCTCCTCTGCCTGGGTGCCTGGGCCTAAATGTGTGACAGTGGCCTGTTCCAGTGGTGGGTGACGTGATGCCTGATTCTCTGCTATGACATGAAGACAGATTCTGCGCTGACATAAGGCCAGATTCTCTGTTACGGGACCTCTCTCCTCTGCCTGGGTGCCTGGGCCTAAATGTGTGACAGTGGCCTCTTCCAGTGGTGGGTGACGTGATGCCTGATTCTCTGCTATGACATGAAGACAGATTCTGCGCTGACATAAGGCCAGATTCTCTGTTACGGGACCTCTCTCCTCTGCCTGGGTGCCTGGGCCTAAATGTGTGACAGTGGCCTGTTCCAGTGGTGGGTGACGTGAAGCCTGATTCTCTGCTATGACATGAAGACAGATTCTGTGCTGACATAAGGCCAGATTCTCTGTTACAGGACCTCTCTCCTCTGTCTGGGTGCCGGGGCCTAAATGTGTGACAGTGGCCTGTTCCAGTGGTGGGTGACGTGAAGCTTGATTCTCTGCTATGACATGAAGACAGATTCTGCGCTGACATAAGGCCAGATTCTCTGTTACGGGACCGCTCTCCTCTGTCTGGGTGCCGGGGCCTAAATATGTTACAGTGGCCTGTTCCAGTGGTGGGTGACGTGAAGCCTGATTCTCTGCTATGACATGAAGACTGATTCTGCGCTGACATGAAGCCAGATTCTTTGCTATGGCATGAAGAGACTGATTCTCTGCTGACGTGAAGCCAGATTCTCTGCTATGGGACCTCTGTCCAATTGATATTGGTTCATTTTTATTTTTTTTATTTTAATTTTAATTCATTTCCCTATCCACATTTGTTTGCAGGGGATTTACCTACATGTTGCTGCCTTTTGCAGCCCTCTAGCTCTTTCCTGGGCTGTTTTACAGCCTTTTTAGTGTCCAAAAGTTCGGGTCCCCATTGACTTCAATGGGGTTCGGGTTCGGGACGAAGTTCGGGTCGGGTTCGGATCCCGAACCCGAACATTTCCGGGAAGTTCGGCCGAACTTCTCGAACCCGAACATCCAGGTGTTCGCTCAACTCTACGGACAATATAACCTCTGTGCCATGCTGTACAATAAACAGTATAACCCCTATACAGTGTAGAGGTATACTGTATATTGTGTGGCACAGTGTAGGCTATATGTGTATAACATAAACATACATCACATGAAAACTTACAATTACATGGCTTGGCCCTTGGGGATCCCGGACACCACTTCAACACTTTAGCCGCGGGCTTGGTGGAGCTGATGTTGTGCTTTATCCTAATAAGAAAGATTTCATAATAAGGATTTGGAGAAAGGGCAGAGGGATAGCAGAGCAGGGAGAGGCTAGTGCTACTACTAGGGGGTCATACCATGGGGGAGTAATAAAGCCCACCATAATGTCCCCCCAGTATAATTAATTCTCCTTATAATGTGCAAAACATACCCCCTTGTAATGCCCCCAGTTGAGCTAATGTGCCAATATAAAATACCCCTTCTCAGTGCCCCGTAGATGACCCCATAGTGCTCCTCTCCCCCCTTCCCCATAGTACCCACCATAAAGTGTCCCAGTATAAAATGCCCCTATACAGAGCCCCCATATAAAATACCCCTTCTTTTTAGCCTCAGTAGATGCCCCCATAGTGCCCCCCAATAATGTGCCAGTAATAAGTGCCCCAATAGATGCCCCCAATCATGTGCCAGTAAGATGTGCCCCCATAAATGCCCCCTAATCATGTGCCAGTAAGATGTGCCCCCATAGATGCCCCCAATCATGTGCCAGTAATAGGAGCCCCCCCACCATCATGTGCCAGTAGCCAGAGTGCCCCCCTATTATGTGCCAGTAACCCCCTTATGTGCCAGTCACCCCCCTATCATGTGCCAGTAGCCCCCATCAAGTGCCAGTAGCCCCCCTTATGTGCCAATAGCCTCCCTTTTGTGCCAGTAGCCTCTTATCATGTGCCAGTAGCCCCTCTTATGTGCCAGTAGCCCCCCTTATGTGCCAGTAGCCGCCCTATCATGTGCCAGTATTTCCTCTTATGTGCCAGTAGCCCCCCTATCATGTGCCAGTAGTCTCCCTTATGTGCAAGTAGTCCCCCTTATGTGCCAGTAGTCCCCCTTATGTCTGTGCCAGTACCCCCCTTATGTGTCAGCAGCCCTCCTTATGTGTCAGTATTGTAATTTGTACATATATATATATATATATATATATATATAAAAATTAAAAAAAAGGTCATCGCGCCGCCTGCACCGGCCTCTGATAGGCTGCCGGCCTAGTGCTGGCAGCCTATCAGAGGAACAGGGAGGGGATACACCTGTCCCTCCCCTGACGCAGCACAGACATTTGTATCGCCGTCCTGAGGACGGCGATACAGGTGACTATGGAGATGAATGAGCGCTTCCACAAAGGAAGCGCAGAGCTCATCTCCTGCTGTGCCCTGCTGGCGCCCCCCTTCTGACAGCGCCCCGAGCGGCCACCCGGCACGCCCGGTCCAAGAAACGGCCCTGGTTGCCTATATTTTTCAAGTTATTTAGAATTTTTCGCCATATTGACAACAATGATGACGGACAACGTTCTTCCTCAGGGATACCAGAAGTATTAGAATCAGAAAATGTGCCAAACTGCGGGTGAAATCCATAGGCCCCAAAAAACGGCGACTCACCAGTGGACTCCTGACTACGATTGTTTATGGCAAACTCTGCAAAAGACAAAAAGGAAGACCACTACTCCTGGTTCTCAGATGCAAAACATGTCAAGTAAGTCTCCAGACTCTGATTAGTGCACTCCATCTGTCCGTTTGACTGAGAATGAAAAGCCGAAGAAAAGGACAGTTGAATTCCCAGACGAGTACAGAACGCCTTCTATAATCTAGAAACAAACTGAGTCCCACGATCTGAGACTACGTGAGAGGGAATGCCATAAGGTCTCACAATGTTGTCAACAAATAAATGTGTAAGGGTTTTAGCATTAGGTAGGCCTGGTAATGCAATAAAATGTACCATTTTACGAAAGCGATCAACTACCACTAGAATAACTGTCTTTCCTGAAGAATTAGGTAGATCAGTGATAAAGTCCATGGATACATGAGTCAATGGTCTGGACGGAATGGGTAACGGGAGTAAAGATCCAGAAGGTCGAGTATGTGTCACCTTGGCCCATGCTCAGGTAGTACAGGATAACACATAGTCCTTCATGCACTTACGGCACCCCGGCCACCAGAATCTACAAGATATGAGGTTGGCAGTGGACCTACTCCCATGATGTACTGTAAGAACCATACAATGATGTTCCTCCAATACCTTGTGACGCAATTCCGGTGGCACAAATAGAGTTTCCCAGAGGGACACGAGTCCGTAACGTCTCCCTGAGCCTCTAACACCTTCACCTCAAGGTCAGGGTAGAGGGCGGATATCACCACCCCTTTAGACAGTATGGGACTCGGGTTTTCAAAATCACCACCTCCAGTGAAACTACGTCACAAGGCGTCCGCCTTGAAATTCTTAATCCCAGGATGATAGGTGACAGTGAAATTGAATCTGGTAAATAACAGGGGCCATCTGGCTTGTCTTGGGTTCAGTCGTTTCGCCGACTCCAGATAAGCCAGATTTTTGTGATCAGTGAATACTGTGATCAGATGAATCGCCCCTTCCAACTAATGACGCCATTCCTCGAAAGCCAATTTAATGGTCGGCAACTCTCTGATACACACATTATAATTTTTCTCAGCGGGGGATAGTTTTTTTGAGAAAAATGCACATGGTCGCCATTTACCAAGTGATGGGCCCTGTGAGAAAACTGCTCCTACCCCTACCTCGAATGCGTCCACTTCCATAATAAATGATTGTGACACATCTGGCTGCACTAATATGGGAGCAGAAGAGAAGCATTCCTTAATGGCAGAAAAGCCTTGCAACGCCGAATCAGACCATACAGAGACATCCGTCCCTTTCTTAGTCATGTCCGTTAAGGGTTTTACTATTGTTGAAAAATTCTTAATACATTTTCGGTAATAGTTGGTGAATACTAAAAACCGCGTAAGAGCCTTCAGATTTTCAGGTCGATCCCAGTCCAATACAGCACGGACTTTCTCAGGATCCATTCGAAAACCTGAAGATGATATTTTGCATCTGTTGGATGGCTTGGGTGGACCTGTACACCTAGATCAATATCATTAGGGTGAAAGTTTTCTGATTGTCCTAACATAATATTCAATAACCTTTCTATACAGTTTTGACATGTAAAAACTAATTTGCATAAACATGGGCATATGGGAAAGACATGCAAATGAGCAGAATCTGCCTTGTTTTAAGACTATGAAAACCAATAGATGGTGCTATTGAGTTATAAACAGTGCCCTCTATTGGTTTCACAGTCTTATGACAAGACAAATATTCTTGTTAGAAGACTATGAAACTAATAGATGGCGCTATTGAGTTATGAACAGCGCCCTCTATTGGTTTCACAGTCTTAAGACAAGACAAGACAAATGTTCTTGTCAGAAGACTATGAAACCAATAGAGGGCACTGTTTATAACTCAATAGCGCCATCTATTGGTTTCATAGTCTTCTGACAAGAATATTAGACTGAGTCTTATGACAAGCTCATTAGTGTAGCCTTTTGCATGGAAAATTCGCAATTAGAATATTTGCGATCTACACTAGGATGATATCTGACACTGGGAAAGCTGGGTAATAACTCAGTGATAAAATCTGACACTGGGAAAGCTGGGTAATAACTTGCGATCTACATTGAGTTATTACCCAGCTTTTCCAGTGTCAGATATTATCACTGACTTACTACATAATTATTACATAATATTCGATATATTGCTAAATATTCATTTTTTAGAATATTCGGAATATTCTAAAAAACTAATATATAGAAATATAGCGAATATTATGTAATAATTATGTTGTTAGTCAGTGATAATATCTGACACTGGAAAAGCTGGGTAATAACTCAATGTGGATCACGAGTTATTACCAACTTTCCCAGTGTCAGATGTTATCACTGAGTTATTAACAAGCTTTTCCAGTGTCAGATATCATCCTAGTGTAGATCGCGAATATTCTAATCGCAAATTTTTCATGCAAAAGGCTACACTAATAAGCTTGTCATAAGACTCAGTCTAATATTCTTGTCAGAAGACTATAATACCAATAGAGGGCGCTAGTGAGTTATGAACAGCGCCCTCTATTGGTTTCATAGTCTTCTGACAAGAATATTTGTCTTGTCATAAGACTGTGAAACCAATAAAGAGCGCTGTTATAACTCAATAGCACCATCTATAGCACCTATAGCACCATCAATAGCACCAAACAAGGCAGATTCTGCTCATTTGCATGTCTTTCCCATGTGTCCATGTTTATGCAAATTAGTTTTTACATGACAAAACTGTATAGAAAGGTTATTGAATATTATGTTAGGACAATCGGAAAACTTTTTGTCGCCCTAATGATATTGATCTAGGTGTGCAGGTCCACCTAAGCCATCCAACAGATTTACTGGTTCTCAGTCAGATGAGAGCTGGTTTGGAATATCCCATAGTGCACAATGCTGCCATTGTAAGGTATGCTGACTAAGCCTGTCATCTATCTCATGGATAGATTGATGGCTTGCACATACCTGGCTTTTGGCATACAGCCTTTGTGTGGCTGTCTATTGTATTTCGTACATAATAGGAGTCTAAGACGCATACAGCTATCCTCTTTATGCTGTTTCCAAACCTTTTTGATGGGGTTTCCATCAATTTCTAACTTTTTTTTATGAACCAGACACCCTCTTCTGGTTGTCTCCCATTGACTTCCATTATTCTCGGGTGCTCGGCTGAACACACGAATATAGCAATGTGTTCGAGCCGAACAACCGAATACTTTGGTGCTCGCTCATCATTAATTAAAAGCCGTCTTCCATTCATCCCCTTCCTTGATCCTAACCAGATTATATGCCCCCTTAAGTCCAACTTGGAGAACATCTTGGCACCAATAATCTGGCTAAACAAATCGGGAATCAAAGGAAGAGGGTAAGGATCACAGATAGTAATCTGTTTGAGTTCACGAAAATCCAGACATGACCGAAGACCTCCATCTTTATTTTTTTACAAAAAATAACCCTACAGCCACTGGAGACTTGTAAGGTCTTAATTGCCCTTTCTTCAAACTCTCAGCAATATATTCTCTCATGGCCTGCCATTCAGGTTCAGAAAGATTATACAACCTAGATTTAGGCAATTTACCCCCGGGAATAAGATTGACAGGGCAATCATATTCCCGATGGGAAGGTAAATCCTGACATCCCCTCTCAGAAAACACATCGGCAAACTCGGATATAAAAGAGGGTACAGCTTTAGTAGTAACCACAGAAATGGATGTTTTAAGACAATTATCAATGCAATAGTCCCCCAAATCCAGAATCTGCCTACCTTGCCAATCGATAGTAGGATTATGCTTGGCAAGCCACGGTAAACCCAGAACCATAGGTGCAGGGAGACCTTCCAAGACAAAACACGCGATAACTTCTTGATGAAAGTCACCCACTCTTAATCTGATATCATGCAAAACTTGCGATAAGCACCTCTGTGTAAGAGGAGCAGAATCAATAGCAAATACAGGAATGTCTTTTTTTAATGAACTTTGTGATAAACTGAGCATGCGGACAAACTGAGCATCAATCAGGTTCACCCCGGCCCCGCTGTCGATAAATACTTCAATTTCAACAGTTTTTCACTCTAGTGCCACCTCGGCTGTCAGGAGAAATCGGGTACTACCAGCAAAGGACAAATACGCATTCCATGACTCCCCACTCACACCTCCGATAGTCAGATGGGATTTAGACGCCCCTTTTTGTTTCTCTTTTTGCCGCTGAATGCTTGAACATATATTGGCTAAATGTCCCCTTTACCCGCAGAAAAAACATACTCCCTGCTTGCGACTCCTACTTTTTCAAGCAGATCCCAGAGTCGCTCCCGCTAATGACATAGGTTCATCCCCAGGTATAAGCTCAGGAGTATCTTCACCCAAAGAGTCAAAGGAATATGGTACATTATGTAATAGAATGTCCTGAGAGAGTGGGCCTTAGATCTCTCTCTCAGGCGTCTATCAATACGTACAAAGACATAGCTGCTTCCAAAGACTCAGGATTCTCATGAAAGGCCAAAGTGTCCTTCAGCCTCTCAGATAATCCCTGACAAAACTGGCTACGGAGAGCTGGATCGTTCCACTCAGTATCTGTAGCCCACCTCCGAAACTCGGAACAATAGATCTCCCCCCAACGCTCTCCCTGATGCAGGCCACGTAATTTAGTCTCGGCCAGCGAGGTTCGGTCCGGGTCATCATAGATGAGACCTAAAGCTCTGAAAAATGCATCTACTGATCAGAGAGACTGTGATCCGGTCGGCAGAGAAAAATCCCAAGACTCGTCATCCCCTTTAAGCAACAAAATAATCACACCCACTCTCTGGCTCTCGTCCCCAGATTAGTGTGGATGCAGCTTAAAGTACCATTTGCACGCTTCCCTGAACCGAATAAAATTATCCCTCCCCCCGAGAAACTATCCGGGAGAGCAACTTTAGGTTCAGGACAGGTCAGATAACCACTACTGGGATCAGCCAACAGTGGTCTCTGCATCTGTGAGACAGCCTTTTGGCTGTCCGGTCAGTGCAGCGATAACATCCATGGCTGAACTGATACAGACAACAAAATGACGGTTATTCGGCGCTTTATAATGTCACGATCAGTGTGAAGGAAAAACTCCACACTAAACACAGGAAGGAAGGAGAATACTAACTGGGCCTGGAAACTAGGGAAGAAACAGGTCACCTCCTAAACAACCCTAATCCAGGCCCTATCTACCTATCGATATGAATAGACCTTGAAGGTAGGAATATTCATAAGCTGTATACCTAGGCCCTTATTTCCCTATAAGGCACTGGAATGAGGTTAGGACCCGAGAAAACCCATTCCTCCCCAGACGAATGGAAGTCTCTGTCTCAGGCCCAGATACATACAACAGGGAATATAACAAACACAAAACAATAAGAACAGACAAGACTTATCTGAAAGTAGAAAACTGGCAATTCCAGAAGCACCACAGAGTACAACTGACCAGCTAGTTAGAAGGCAGGAAGAAAATCTATAAACAGCACCTCCAAGAGTGAGAAGCTGCTACTTATGGGAAAGGTAGTTTACCAACAAGCAACACCTGAAGCAAGGGGTGTGGCATTCACCAAAACACAGACACAAATAAGATCCACAGTGAACTTGTCAATTTAACCCACGAGTTGCCAGTCTCTCCGATCTCCTGGTACCTGCCACGGGAATGTCCGTGACAGTAATATAACCGTTATAGTGGTGTCCACCTGATTTCATAGATAAGCAATTCCATTTAGCCTTCATTCTCATTTTGGGGTGAATCACCTATGAAATTTGATTGTTAGTGGGTGGTCCACATCGACATTGAATAACTTATTTTAGATATACAGTTAATGTTACCGTACAGTATGTCCAACAAAAAGGGGCCAGGGGCCCCCAAAGGAACTGGCAGTGACAAAAATGTCAGCAGAAGTAGCAGCAGAACAAGGCGTGGTGGTGGTAGCAGCACCCGTAGCAACAGGCCAGAGCTACCAGTGTCATCCAGCGGTCATGTTTTGATGAGCAATCCCGCTGTCCTGGAATGGTTGACTCAGTCTTTAACATCTTCTCAACTGACATCAGACAACGATAGCCAGTCTGTGGGTTCCTCTGACACCACACTTAGTTGGCATGGCCCAGGAAGAAGCTCTGTGCCCGCCCCTGTTCTTAACCTGTCTTTTCTGCTCCTTCTGCCAGGCAATTAATGTATGCCTCTGGCTCTTCTCCACTTTTCAGCAAGAAAGATACAGTCCTGATCAAAAGTTTAAGACCACTTGAAAAATGGCAAAAAATCATATTTTACATTGTTGGATCTTAACAAGGTTCCAAGTAGAGCTTCAACATGCAACAAGAAGAAATGAGAGTGAGACAAAACATTTTTTGAGCATTCAATTAATTGAAAGTAACGATTAAACTGAAACAGGCTGTTTTTCAGCTGATCCAAATTTTAGGACCACATGCCTTTAAAAGGCCAAATCTGTGCAAAGATGTGGATTCATTGTCATTTTCTGTCAGGTAGTCACACGTTGTGATGGCAAAGGCAAAAAAACTCTCCCTTTTTGAAAGTGGTCGGGTTGTTGAACTGCATAAGCAGGGTCTCTCACAGCGCGCCATCGCTGCTGAGGTGGGACGCAATAAGACAGTCATTTGGAATTTCTTAAATGATCCTGAGGGTTATGGAACAAAAAAGTCAAGTGGAAGACCCAAAAAAATTTCACCAGCACTGAGCCGGAGGATCCAATTGGCTGTCCGTCAAGACACTGGACGATCCTCACCCAAATTAAGGCCCTTACTGGTGCTGACTGCAGCCTAATAACCATCAGAAGGCATCTGAGACTGAAGGGCTTCAAAAACAAAAAACTTCTTCAATGACCTCGTCTCCTTGAACGCCACAGAACTGCTTATTTGGACTTTGCAAGAGAGCACCAAACATAGGACATTCAAAGGTGGAATAAAGTTTTATTCTCTGATGAGAAAAAATTTAACCTTGATGGTCCTGATGGTTTCCAACGTTACTGGCATGACAAGCAGATCCCACCTGAGATGTTTTCTATGCGCCACAGTGGAGGGGGCGCCATAATGGTCTGGGGTGCTTTTTCCTTCAGTGGAACAATGGAGCTTCAGGAAGTGCAGGGGCGTCAAAAGTCCGCTGGCTATGTCCAGATGTTGCAGAGAGCATTCCTCATGACTGAGGGCCCTTGTCTGTGTGGTAACGACTGGGTTTTTCAACAGGACAACACTACAGTACACAATGCCCGCAGGACAAGGGACTTCTTCCAGAAGAATAACATCACTCTTTTGGCCCATCCTACGTGTTCCCCTGATATAAATCCAATTGAGAGCCTTTAGGGATGGATGGCAAGGGAAGTTTACAAAAATGGACAACAGTTCCAGACAGTAGATGGCCTTCGTGCGGCCGTCTTCATCACTTGGAGAAATGTTCCCACTCACCTCATGGAAACGCTTGCATCAAGCATGCCAAAACTAAGTTTTGAAGTGATCAACAATAAAGGCAGGGCTACTCATTACTGAGATCATGTTTGGAAGTTGGATTTCTGTTTTGGGGGTATTTAGTTTTTTTTTGGAGGTGTGGGCCTAAACTTTTGATCAGCTGAAAAACAGCCTGTTTCAATTTATTCGTTGTTTTCATTAAATTGAATGCTCAAAAAATGTTTTGTCTCACTCCCATTTCTTCTTGTTGCATGTTGAAGCTCTACTTGGAAAATTGTTAAGATCCAGCCATGCTAAATATGATTTTTTGCCATTTTTCAAGTGGTCTTAAACTTTTGATCAGGACTGTATTACCAAAGACAGTCAGCAGCTACTGGCCAGCGCACATTTGGAGAAGAGGTCTGCTGCCTCCTCTTGTAGGTATATGTAGTGTCCCACTACGTAAGGGTGGGCACTACTAAGGGTCATGTTGCCCCACTTCCTGTGGGAAATTGCTATTGTATTTTATATTGCATTGTAATGTATAATTTCATGATTATCTCCTGTACCAGGCCTGCTAGGGGTATAGTTTCTCCTCCTAAGCTGTAGAGGGAGCTAGGGAACCCCCTAATATATATATAGTTAGGCCCAGACAGAAAAGGAGGGGTTCAGTCCAATCCAGGAGGCTAAGTAGCTCAGTCTAGCCTGCCTGAGTTTTCCTGAGTAGGAAAAGCTCAGAAGTTAACCCAGGAGAAGAAGTTGCCTCCTGAAGATATCTAGCACCTTGAAAAGTACAGTGCAGAGCCACTTTTATCCAGCTAAGTAGAAAGCTGAAGGGCAGAAGGATATTTATAGCAAGAGGATTTACACCAGAGGAAGGTTTCCCTACCCAAGGATAAAGCCAGCTATAGGGCATACGGGCCTTGGAGAAAGCAAGACAGGATCTGAGAAAAATACAGCCTGATCTGTAAGTGTTATTCCCTCTGAGTATCTTGCAAAGACTTTGCCTGCCACTTATGTGAAGCCTGCCTGTGACCAACATTGTACATGTGGAACTAACTGAAACCTGTAAATAGTTGAACTGTTCAGTAAAAAGAAGTTCTGGTTCACTGCAACTTTGTGTACCTCAATTATTCCTACAACAAATCGGTGTGCCACCGTTACCGGCACTGGCGTCATGAACTATAAGGGATCTTGCCACCGGCACATTAAACTTCCAACACCCAGGGCACCTAACCTACCACCTGGCCTGGTCCCTATACACAGAGAGTGCCCCAGAGGATTCTTGTGCCAGCCTCTCCATCACTGCTGTACACCTGCCCAGAGTAAATAAAAACTGTGAGTACCAAGAGCAACCTTCGGTTTGTTAACCACCCCTGTGACCTCATATTCGCTCACCCTGCAGGACTGGCGCACTGCATATTTTGGCGTCACGAACAGGATACAAAATATTCCTACGCCATAGTGGAATCTGAACTGTGTGCCATAATTGCCTATTAAGTGATAAATGCCCTATCCGTTTATTTGAAAATTGTTGGGCCAAAGAACTGTGGACAATCGCGGTGTGAAAAACTGTATATTGTGGACTGTCTGCTGATTTTTGAGTCACCGCTTGCTGTCAGTAAATTGACAGCCTTCTGCTTAAATATGGCCGCCTAAGCTGACTGGAATTATCGTTGCGCCATCATTGTGTCCGTCTGACGCGAAAAAGAAGTGGAGGTTCCGCCCTGCCTACAAAGAAGATGCCGCCTACCTCGAATCTTGAAGCTCCGAGAGGCCGCGCCTATCTCCTGACGCTGCACGTGGGTCCTCCGCACGACGTAATCACGTACCTCGTGAGACTTGGACTGCGCATCACCGGAGTGAGTAAAACTTTGGTATTAACCAGCCCCTTTGTATTTAAGTACCAGGAAGATTCCGATCCTTTCTGGGAGACTAGGGGGAGGCCCCTCGTTAGTGATAAAGGACGTGATTCGGGGGAAAAATACATCCAATTCCGATTTTGGCCTGCTCCGCCGCTTCTTAAAGGGCCATACCCACTCCGTGGTCACCCTTAGCAACAGCCTGAGAGAGCGAAGTCCAGCGTGAGTCTGCCTACAGAACTTGCCTCCATAGACCACGCCATGTCCGCATCTGAGGAAACGGGGCAGGTGGCCCCCAACGAGCCTTCTGTAATTCACGCAGATGAGAACAGGGCGCCTGCCGCGGCAGCAGCATCCAGTCGAATGCCGCTGACCATGCCATATTACTTTGGGGCCCCCTGGTTCCCGCGATACTCCGGGGAAGCCTACAAACTGAAAGACTTTGAGGACCAGATAATGGCCTTATTCCGGCTCTATCCTATCTCCGCGGAGCAACAGATGGAGATCCTCTTAGCACAGTTAGAAGGGGCCGCCCACAGGGAGGTCATGTCCTGGCCTAGCGCCGAAAAAAATAACATGGGACAGATTTTTGATCGCCTCGGCACCACGTTTGAAGCCATTCCACCTCTATACGGATGCCAGTAAAAGAGGCCTGGGAGCCGTGTTGGCTCAGGTGCAAGACAACAAAGAGAGGGTGATTGCCTACGCCAGTAGATCCCTGAGGGGAGCTGAGAAAAACGATCAGAATTATAGTTTCTTCAAGCTGGATTTCCTTGCTTTAGTGTGGGCTGTGACTGAAAAATTCAAGGACTACCTTGCTGCTACTCCGTTTGTCGCCTTCACTGACAACAATCCCCTGGCGCATCTGAATGCAGCCAAGTTAGGGGCACTGGAGCAAAGATGGGCCTCCCTCCTTGCCAACTATGACTTCACTGTGAAATACCGGGCAGGTCGCTCAAATGATAATGCTGATGCCCTGTCTCGGCTTCCCACTACAGAAGCACCAGATGAACCAAAAGATGCCTGGGAAGAAGTGGAGATGCCGGCGTTTTACAACAAATTTTTTCAGCAGGATAATGTTCACACGGAAAATCACTCAGCTGCTGATCCCTCTCCACCGACTAATCCTGAGTCCAGGGGCGAACAAGAAAGGTGGATTAAGCTCCAGTCAGAAAGTAGAGTCCTCGGTGAACTGCTCAACTTCCTTACTAGTGGAAGAACTCCTGAAAGAGTCCTCAGGAAGAGTGCAGACCCAGAACTATTGAAATTGTGGAGACATCGCCACCAACTCTTCCTTCAAAAAGGCCTGTTGCTAAGAAGGAGCCTAGATCCAGTGTCCTGCGATAGGGTATACCAGATCCTCATACCACGTCGAGATACTAGTCTTGTGTTAGAGATGTATCATAACCGGTCCGGACACTTCGGCGTGCAGAAAACTGAGGCCACCATTCGCAGAAGGTTCTATTGGATTGGGATGAGAGAAGACATTGAAAAGTGGTGCCGGGAGTGTACTACCTGTGCTGTCGGGAGAAGTGAGCGCCATAACCAGAGTGCGCCTCTCCACCCTATCGTGAGTAAAACTCCCCTGGAGCTTGTTGCTATTGATCATGTGAAGTTGGAGCCAAGTCGCTCAGGTTATACTTATGCCATGACCATTATTGATTACTTCACTAAGTTTGTTGTAGCAGTGCCCGTGAAGGACCTGACAGTTAAGACTGCGGCGGAAGCATTTCGTCCTGCCCTATGGCTGCCCAGAGAGAATCCTCACCGACCAGGGGTCTGCGTTTGAATCACAGTTGTTCCAGGAGTTGTGCCTGCTACATAATTGCCAGAAGGTCCGGACCACAGCCTATCATCCGCAAGGTAACGGACTCTGTGAAAAAATGAATCAAACTCTCATCGAAATGTTGAGAGCAGTGCCCCCTGAGACAAGGGGTAATTGGCCTACTCTGCTGCCACAACTTATGTATACGTATAACAATACAATTCACTGCTCCACCGGGTACACGCCTTTCTATTTGATGTTTGTCCGTCAAGGGAGGCTGCCTGCCGATCACTCCATGGACGTGCAAATACCTGATGTCATCAACCCACTACCAAAGACTGATTGGGTGGTGGAGCATCAAAGACATCTCCTTAATGCCAAAGAGATTGTTCAGGAGCGCATGGAAAGTGCCCGAGAGCGGCAGCAAAGAGACTATGACCTGGCTGCTCATGCGGAACCTCTTAGACGTGGTGTGGTTGAAGAATAACCACATAACCAGCAAGCTGGACAGTAAGTGGGAGAGGACTCCCTACGTCATAACTGCTATTTCTAATGCTGAGACCCACGTGTACCAAGTTTCCACGGAAGGTAAAGGCTCTCAGATCGTACACAGGAACCGTTTAAAGCCCTGCATAGAAGGAGAAACTGCAACAGAGGACATTGAGCCAGAGTCTCCTGAGCCAGAGTCGTCGGCCCAACCTGTTGATCCTATGCAGGCCGTTGAGAATCTGTTACATGACAAGGAGCCACTTCATTGGTTCCTCACACCCTGGTTGAACTTGGTGGTACCGGCTCCAGATCCTGCTAGTCCTCGATCCCAGGATGACCTGTCCCAGGGTGTACCAGAAAGGGCTCCAGAGCCTGTGGATTCCTCTGGCCCCCTTGAGCCAAGGCAAGAAGAGTCTCTGCCACTAAGGAGGTCCACGCGGCCTACTAAGGGGCACCCACCTGTGAGATTCAGAGACTACATGGTTGATCAGAGTCACTCCCCCCGGGAAACCCCTGTTTAACTGTCTACAAGACCGGGGTACGGACTCATGTCGTTCTTTTGAGCCTCCAGGAACTTGTTATATTTGCATATTTTATTATTATGGACTATCCTGGTTATTCCTGATACGCTGTACCAGGTCAGCACCCCTGTTCCCTGTACTATCCTGCATGAAGAGAATGACGCCCCTTTTCACCGCACTTGTTCCTTTGCCAGCGGAGCTGCCTGATATTTTCCTTGCAAATGTAGTGTTTGTTGTATATGCCTGCTTTGCATTTTTGTCTTTCAGGTCACAGTTTCCAGCTAGGTGGGCCCCCTGTGTTGCGCCGAGGACGGGCAACCTCAAAGTAGCGGTGTATGTAGTGTCCCACTACGTAAGGGTGGGCACTACTAAGGGTCATGTTGCCCCACCTCCTGTGGGGAATTGCTATTGTATTTTATATTGCATTGTAATGTATAATTTCATAATTATCTCCTGTACCAGGCCTGCTAGGGGTATAGTTTCTCCTCCTAAGCTGTAGAGGGAGCTAGGGAACCACCTAATATATATATAGTTAGGCCCAGACAGAAAAGGAGGGGTTCAGTCCAGTCCAGGAGGCTAAGGAGCTCAGTCTAGCCTGCCTGAGTTTTCCTGAGTAGGAAAAGCTCAGAAGTTAACCCAGGAGAAGAAGTTGCCTCCTGAAGATATCTAGCACCTTGAAAAGTACAGTGCAGTGCCACTTTTATCCAGCTAAGTAGAAAGCTGAAGGGCAGAAGGATATTTACAGCAAGAGGATTTACACCAGAGGAAGGTTTCCCTACCCAAGGATAAAGCCAGCTATAGGGCATACGGGCCTTGGAGAAAGCAAGACAGGATCTGAGGAAAATACAGCCTGATCTGTAAGTGTTATTCCCTCTGAGTATCTTGCAAAGACTTTGCCTGCCACTTATGTGAAGCCTGCCTGTGACTAACATTGTATATGTGGAACTAACTGAAACCTGTAAATAGTTGAACTGTTCAGTAAAAAGAAGTTCTGGTTCACTGCAACTTTGTGTACCTCAATTATTCCTGCAACAAATCGGTGTGCCACCGTTACCGGCACTGGCGTCATGAACTATAAGGGATCTTGCCACCGGCACATTAAACTTCCAACACCCAGGGCACCTCACCTACCACCTGGCCTGGTCCCAATACACAGAGAGTGCCCCAGAGGATTCTTGTGCCAGCCTCTCCATCACTGCTGTACACCTGCCCAGGGTAAATAAAAACTGTGAGTACCAAGAACAACCCTCGGTTTGTTAACCACCCCTGTGACCTCATATTCGCTCACCCTGCAGGACTGGCGCACTGCACATGCAAGTAGTGATGATCATGGGAGCAGGTGTTGAAAGCGGTCATGGATGTGGCCATGAGACTAGTGAGGGTGACATAATCGACGAGCAAACAGTAGTGGATGATTATGTAACCAATCGCACGTGGGAGGCGGGTGAAGAGGGGGCTTCATCATCATTGCAGCATGAGTGTGGCAGTTGGCCCGTCAGACAGCAGCAGGGTGGCATTATGCTAATGAGCCATTATGGTGGAAGCAGTGTGAGATCTCGAGCCAGGGATAGCCGGTCTGCTACTTAGGAACCTACCTATCTGGAAACAACTAGCAGTGCACTGCTTCATAGAAGCAGTGGCAGGCAGTCAGCACGAAGTTGTGGGGGTAAAATGCTATGCTCATCAGTGTGGGAATGTTTCATCAAGTCGCTTGATGAAACATTCCCACACTGAATGTGGGATCTGTGGGCAGAAGGTGAAGCGTGGCCAGGGTGTCAATGTTGGCACCACGGCCCTGTGTATTCAGGAGTCAGGGCTGTACTACCTCAGCAGAAGGGAACTGTGCTTCCTCCCCATCGTCTACTGGTCCTGATGCTCCTCCTCCACTTACTCCTCATCACGCATTTCACCAAGATGATTGCAAAGAGACAACAGTATGCGTATACACATCCGACAGTGCAGAAGCTGAACCTGTTCCTGGCCAAGTTGCTGGTATTACAGTCCCTCCCTTTCCATGTGGTTGATTCTGCCCATTTCAGAGAACTGATGGCTTGTGCCGAGCCAAGTTGGAGCGCCCTAAGCCATCACTACTTCTCTAAAAAAGCTGTACCAGCTCTGCGTACGTACATGCAGAAGAAGGTGGATTAGTCCTTCAACCTGTCGGTGTCTGGTGCAGTTCATGGTAGCACTGAAGTGTGGAGCTATAACTATGGTCAAGGACAATATATATCCTTTACGGCCCAGTGGGTAAATTTGGTTCTGGCCCAGGCACACTAGCAACTTGGCCAAGTAATGGCAATGCTGCCTCCGCATTCTCATGCTGTGATTGCAGCACCAATGACCTCCTCCTCATCCTCCACTTTGTGCTCAGCCGCCACTGAAGGCACAGTTCAGAGTGGAAGTACCCATCAAAAACTACCAGACCGCATAAAGTATAAATACATTTTATTAACATAATTCATGCTTAACAATCCATACATAAAAACAAGTGCAGGGAAAAGGGAGACACAAGAGGAGACACAAATGTTGACTCAGTGTATCTTCCACATATAGACAATAATAAAGTGCATGTGCATAGTGCAAAAATACATAAAATACATGCAATACAGAGAATTAATTACCCATTATGTTTCTTCTCTCGGACACACATTAAATACATCAACCGGCCAATCATAACCCACACCAAGCAATTAATAAATAGTGCACATCTGTGTACATGGCGTGAAAGAAAAAAAAAAAAAGAAGAAGAGGAGGAGGGGTGGGGCTGCGTTACTGGGATGCGGTGTATCGCGCGGTGTTGTGCATGATGTATTAGTCACGTGATCGCACATCAGAACACATGATCGCCACGGCAAACTCGCGATACTTAGATCGCGAAAATGCCGATGGCATCAAGCACAGCATTGCGCATGCATGGGCCCAAGGCATCTCTATACATATATTGTACATAGCAAAATGAATTAGAACAATGAATAGATGAAATACTATTATGAACAGAAGCATGATCAAATACTGTAGATACATGATTAGACACATAATCTTAAAAAAATAAAATAGTTAAATTTAAAAAAAAAGTAAATAAGTGACAAAAACGTGAATGAAAGGAGCAAATTGCATAAATTGAAATTATTGTGTACGAACCAACACAGTGAATGTAATGTACAAAATACACTAAAAAAATTCAATACATGATTGGTGAAACATGAATATTATTACATCCTCAGTACATGGTATATTAGCAACGTGTGAGTGGTGCAAATCAAATGAATAAGTGTACATGATTCAAACAACAAAAAAGTGTGAATTGTGATATACTGTATATTCAGGAGAGCAGACCCCGCACATATGTATCTCCCATATAGCAATTTTCTTCCTTAGCGCCTACAGACAAAACTAGAACAGAATGAGGAAGGGGGGCACATTTGAGTGGGCACCCAACCAAATGGGCCCCCCAATGCGTATTTACAACTGCAATGGCACATCCTAAAGCTGGGTTTCCACGTTCAGGTTTTAACATTTTTTTGGGATAACGTTTCATTAAGCCAAAACTGTGTGTGGATCATAAAGGGGGAAAAAGTACTGTATATCAAACAGGTGCTACTCCTCCTCTTTTATTCAATGCACTCCAATGCAATTCAATAAAACAAAAAACCTCAACAACACCTGAGTGTGGATACCCTACCTAATCATAGCAGTTAAATCACATCAATAAAATGGCAATAAAAAGCTCATAAAAGGTGGAATGTTATAGTTGAGTTCAGCCCTAGTTAATAGATAGTAATGTAAAATTCTGCGTTGCCTGCAAGAGAATGGCCCTCTGCTACTGGTCACCAATGGATTACTTAATTGGGCATGGTGAAATTAACATAGCCCCGATGAGTGGTGGATGTAAATCAATCCTGTGATAAGCTCTCCTCAAAACTGGATGCAGTATGGCAATGCCTGGTAGTAGTCAATATTAAACAATAAGGGGTCATTTATTAAAACTGGCATCTTAGGACTGCAGGTAACATCTGCATTATCTGTTCTCAGACAGTTATCGGCGTGTTATCTGTGGTTTTACATAGGACTGCAGGAACCTTATTCTATGTGATCTGCATTCTGATCATTAAGTAACATAACAAATATCACATTTGTCAATTGTAATGTTGCATTTCGGGGGCGGAGTGCAGATAATGTATATTGTGCACCTGCAGTTCTATGTAACACCACACAAAATACAGTAATCAGCCTCCCTGTGCCACTGCTGCCTAAGGGCCAATGGAAAGAGGAGGCTCACCACAGCAGCAGAAAACCAAACTTCATATTATTGGGAGAAGAAGAGAAGAGTGTACGTGTCCTTTCCTGCACAGTGCAGACTCCACACTAAAGTGCAGCGACGTCACTCAGCCAACCAAGAATTAAGCTTTACAGCAGCGGTCCTCTTGTCTCAAGCCTCTGCAGACTAGTGCGCAACATCTCTACGTGATGATGTGACATCATGCTCAGCCAGCATAGCCCTAAAAAATTAAAGGGACCGCTGCCTGGTATTGCGAATCACTCGCCTGTAGCTGTGCCTCTCAGATCACTAGTTTAGGGCAATCACATTAAGTTGATTCTGATGGTGACTAAGCCACTTATAGCCACTGTTATTGGCATATTTTAAAATTAAGCGCTTACAGTAAACTATGACTACTCACCATTACCTTTTGTAGGAGAATGCTACCTCCAATGTTGATGGTAAATCGGGAAGGGGTAACGGAAGAGGTAAAACTGGAAAATGAGAGCACACAATTTCAATACTGTAGACAACATGACTTACTGTAAACAGCTAAGGAATTGAAGATAGGGTTTCCAACAAAAAAACCTGAAAAAGAATGTGAAGGAGCGTTTAAGTAGTAGTGCAGCCACTGCTGCATTTGGAGTGTGCATCTCACTACATTTACTAACACAATATTTTTACTAACGTGTATTCAGTATCATAAATTTACCTTGATAGGATGATATTTTAAAATAAAACAATGGTTCAGATTATAGCTTTTTAACAATAACATACTATAATGAGTCCTTTCTTTTGTATACTTTGACATCTTTCCACCCAAGTCATAAAGATGGCAGCACCATATGGTAAGTGTTTGAATTAAAGCCGTAACAATCAATTAGCTGCAGATTTTATTGCCTGAATACAATATACAACCAATGGAGATGAGACTTAGGTCTAAAGCATATAAGAAAGAATACATCTATTTAACATATTCAAAAGTAAAGACTGTATATAGGATGGCCTGAATTCATGGTACATATGGCAGAAATTAAGATAATGATGGGCATTTCAGTACCTTTCTGTATTCTTTAAAGATAGAGAATTCATAGAGTCATAAAGAGAAACTATGAGATTAAGAGGGACCTAAAACATCAATAAAATATTTTCAGAGTTTAACAACTTTAACAGTTAAAATGTTTTTTATTTTTAACATATTCTTTTGCCACTTTTTGCTTTTTATGTGACTGATTTTTTATTTTATTTTTTGATGGGAAGAAAGAATCGATTGATATGAACTGAAAATAGTATTGCTATACCTATATACAAACTGCATGCAGATGCTGACTCTCTCCCTGTTGATCTGCTTGATGCGATGAAACGCATAGGTGAGCTGTGCCTTGAATTAGACTTCATGCAGGGACACTGTAAAGGATTATCTAGTGAAGTTTTAAAGTCCTTTGTGACCTACAGCATCTGGGCCGGTTGTCAGTAGCCATATATAAGCAATAAGTGGTTAAAATTAGTTGTAAATAGAGATGAGCGAACGACTCGAGATTCGTTTTGGGTCCGGTTAGCTGAATTTTTTAAAAAGTTCAGTTCGGACCCGAATTGGTTCGGGCCAAACCAAAGTTGCTACCTGAAAGTTGGTATATAACCCCCTTTAGCCTCCTAGGACTCAGAACTTTTAGTAAACTTGAGATCTCTTTTTGTTTTTTTTTTATGATTTTTTTTCCATCTCCCCTCCCAAACTCTGAAACGCAATGACAGTAATAGTAAATGATGTCTGAGTGACACTGACATACATAGCTATGGGTAAATGCACCTTTGACGCCGTTAACATATAGCATGTAAAAAACACACCGCGCTGGCACTTGTTATGCTTTTTCATATTCCAAAGCTTCCAAAAATTGTCCTTTTATAAGGTGCAGATGATGTTTAAACACACACGGTGTTATGGAATAAAAGAAGTTTGGGGGACTTGTGATGAGCGGCAGGGGCTAAATTCGAATTTGCAATATTTTACAAATATTTGGGTGAAAATTTGTCATATATTCGCGAATTCGAGATTATTTTCTTGACTGCAAAAAATTGGCAATGTAGTATTTGCTACATTTTCCAAGTTTCCTAAAACTGGATAAAATGGTTGACTAGGAATATATTTGCGATTGCGCTAATCGGCACTAATGATGAGAATATTTTGGCGCAATACGTGAAACTTCACATTTTAGCAGGTCTGCATGTATATATGGACAGCAGAACCTATCACAGTTCCTGCTCATCTGCCCACAGTCATGTGTCTGTCAAGGAAATGTTTGAGCATAAGAAGCCAATGTCACAGAGTCACCACCTTGCTCGGCATCTGACAGCTGGCTTGTCGGGACTCTAAGCCCGCCAGCTTTTACCATACAAGCTGGTGGAGTCTGAGGCCTTCAAAAAATTTGTAGCTATTGGGACACCGCAGTGGAAGGTACCCGGCCGAATCTTTTTTTCACAAAAGGCAATCCCCAACCTGTACTCTATTGTGGTAAAGGAAGTCATGGCATGTCTGGCACACAGTTTTGGGGCAAGGGTCCATCTGACCACCTGACCTGGTCTGCAAAGCACGGTCAGGGTAGGTATATCACGTACACTGCGCATTGGGTAAACCTGCTGACGGCTGCCAAGCGTGGAATGCGTGGCTCTGTAGAGGAGTTGGTGACACCGCCACGACTTGCAGGCAGGCCTGCTGCCACCTCCTCTACTCCTCCTACTCCATTCTCTTTGCTAACCTCCTTGGCTGAGTCCTCTTCTGCTGCTGCGTCTTGCTCCACATCAACTGCACCCCCCCAGCTCCCCAGGGGCTATTCCACATCCCGGATACGACAGTGTCACGCCGTCTTGGGGTTGACTTGCCTGAAAGCAGAGAGTCACACCGGACCAGCACTCCTGTCCGCCCTGAACGCACAGGTGGATCAGTGGCTTACCCCGCACCAACTGGAGATCGGCAAAGTGGTGTGTGACAACGGAAGCAATTTGTTGGTGGCATTGAATTTGAGCAAGTTGACACATGTGCCGTATATGGCACATGTGTTGAATCTGATCGTACAACGCTTTGGCCATAAGTACCCAGGCTTACAGGACGTCCTCAAGCAGGCCAGGAAGGTGTGTTGCCATTTCAGGCATTCCTACACGGCCATGGCACACTTTTCCGATATTCAGCGGCGAAACAACATGCCAGTGAGGCGCTTGATTTGCGACAGCCCGACACGTTGGAATTCAACACTCCTAATGTTCGACCGCCTGCTCCAACGAGAAAAAGCCGTCAACGAGTATTTGTATGACCGGGGTGCTAGGACAGCCTCTGCGGAGCTGGGAATTTTTTTGCCAGGTTACTGGACGCTCATGCGCAATGCCTGTAGGCTCATGCGTCCTTTTGAAGAGGTGACAAACCTAGTCAGTCGCACCGAAGGCACCATCAGCGACATCATCCCATTTGTTTTCTTCCTGGAGCGTGCCCTGCGAAGAGTGCTGGATCAGGCCGTAGATGAGCGTGAAGAGGAAGATTTGTGGTCACCATCACCACCAGAAACAGCCTTATCAGCATCGCTTGCTGGACCTGCGGCAACGCTGGAAGAGGAGTCTGAGGAAGAGGAGTCAGAGGAGGAATGTGGCTTTGAAGAGGAGGAAGACCAACCACAGCAGACATCCCAGGGTGCTCGTTGTCACCTATCTGGTACCCATGGTGTTCTACGTGGCTGGGGGGAAGAACAGACCTTCAATGAGATCAGTGAGGACGAGGAACGGGACATGAGTAGCTCGGCATCCAACCTTGTGCAAATGGGGTCTTTCATGCTGTCATGCCTGTTGAGGGACCCTCGTATAAAAAGGCTGAAGGAGAACGACCTGTACTGGGTGGCCACGATACTAGACCCCCGGTATAAGCAGAAAGTGGCTGAAATGTTACCGAATTACCGGAAGTCGGAAAGGATGCAGCAGTTCCAAAACAAGTAAAAAGTATGCTTTACACAGCGTATAAGGGTGCAACAATACCAAATTTTTCAGGCATGTGTACATGCCGAATTTTTCTGGCCTCTGGTGCTGCACTGTGGCTGCAAAAACAAAACAAAAAAAAAGGCACATACATGTGTCAATTCCCCTTCGTGATCGTTACCTTGTTGTGGTGAAGGGGCTTGCGTATCACAATGAAGCGATCACCTCTATGAGTGTGTTGGCAATGGCAATGGCAATGTTGGCAAACCGCAGATGATAAGGTCGTTGCTTCATTGTGAACAGACCAAAAGCGATCGGCTGGATAATTTTGCATAGAAAAAACATAAATTTTCTTTGTGATCTTTTAAGGTGATCATTAAAGCCTACTAGGCCATCAATGGGCCCACACTGCAGAATCATTGTTTTCTGGGTCATTTAACTGTCATTGAACTATCTCAGCATGACCATAGGCTTTGAAAAACCGCCATCGCCTGCAATCTCCCAAACGTGCGAACGAGCACAGTAATCACTGCACCAAAATTGACGCATAGAGGAATAAAATTTATGTCATGAGTGTGTCAACTATTGACAACTCTTTGTGGTTGTCTAAAATCTATTCGATACACGTCCCCTGATAGGGGACGTAACAGGGATTAAACTGATAGGAATAGTACTACTTAACATACCACTCATATAGGGTAGCACAGTACATTGCACGGCGCACGCGCTGTGCCCCAAATTGGAAGAAAGAGGACTGGCCAAGCATCTTTTTCCATCTCCCGGTTCCTAAAATCTATTCCATACACTGGCCCCTGATAGGGGACGTAACAGGGATTAAACTGATAGGAATAGTACTACTTAACATACCACTCATATAGGGTAGCACAGTACATTGCACGGCGCACGCGCTGTGCCCCAAATTGGAAGAAAGAGGACTGACCAAGCATCTTTTTCCATCTCCCGGTTCCTAAAATCTATTCCATAGACCGGCCCCTGATAGGGGACGTAACAGGGATTAAACTGATAGGAATAGTACTACTTAACATACCACTCATATAGGGTAGCACAGTAAATTGCACGGTGCACGCGCAGTGCCCCAAATTGGAAGTAAGAGGACCGACCAACCATCTTTTTCCATCTCCCGGTTCCTAAAATCTATTCCATACACCGGCCCCTGATAGGGGACAAAACAGAGATTAAACTGGTATGAACAGATTTTTTTTATAAAAAAAAAGAGGACAGCGTCTGCGGAGCTGGGAATTTTTGGGCCGCGTTACTGAACGCTCATGCACAATGGCTGTAGGCTCATGCATCCTTTTGCGGAGGTGACAAACCTGGTCAGTCAAACCCAAGGCAACATCATCGACCTCATCCCATATGCATTTTTTCTGGAGCGTGCCCTGCGAAGAGTGCTGGATCAGGCCGTAGATGAGCATAAAGAGGAATTGTTGTGGTCACTATCACCACCAGAAGCAGCCTTGTCGTTGTCGATTGCTGGACCTGCGGCAACGCAGAGAGAGGAGTCTGAAGAAGTGGAGTCAGAGGAGGAAGGTGGCTTTGAGGAGGTGGAAGACCAACCACAGCAGGCGTCCCAGGGGGCTTGTTGTCACCTTTCGGGGACCCTTGGTGTTGTACGTGGCTGGGTGGAGGAAGAGACCTTCAATGACGTCAGTGAGGACAAGGAACGGGACATGGCTAGCTTGGTATCCAACCTTGTGCAAATGAGGAGTTTGCGGTTGTGCAAATGGACTGTTTGCAGTTGTTTGCGGTGCGTTAAACGGGGAGTTTTGTCTGTCAGAGTTTGGTCTGTCACTGTGAAGCGGGCATAACCCTTACCCTACCTAACATCATACCTGATGTTTTAAAGCACGTTATTCCAAACAATTTAGGAATATTAGGTGATTTATGCCCTTTATGGATTAAAACCCGACTCTGCGTCAACTACGTAATTTTCCATGGGAGTTTTGCCATGGATCCCCCTCCGGCATGCTACAGTCCAGGTGTTAGTCCCCTTGAAACAACTTTTCCATCACTATTGTGGCCAGATAGAGTCCCTGTGGGTTTTAAAAATTCGCCTGCCTATTGAAGTCTATGGCGGTTCGCCCGGTTTGCCCGTTCGCGAACACTTGCGGAAGTTCGCCGTTCGCGAACGGAAAATTTTATGTTCGCGACATCTCTACTCCCTGGCTGTGACGGTCTCCTTTGTGATTGGATTGAGTTACAGCCAGGGAGAAGGAGATGTCCAGTGAGAAACAGGGCAGTCTCCTCCTCCCTGTAACAATGCTATTCATTAGCATACCAGGTGGGAGAATTCAACAGGGGCACAGTGGGTGAATAGAGCGGCGCCCAGAAAAAATAGTAAACGCTCTTAGATCCCTGCTCTATGCCCTGCATATCCTGCTACTTATTTCATAATTTCTGGACCCATGAAAGGTCCTCTTTAACAGGAGAAGAAGGTGATGATGATGATGATGACAAAGATTCTGTATTGCTTGGTGCCACAAAGAGGACTAGCTGAAGGAGGACAGACTTTTTCTGAATGGGAATGCTGGCCAGTTGTATTTTCACAAAGGATACAGTAATGCTGCCTCATGTGGTGCAATAAACCTCTGGTAGCTATGAGTTTGAAAGGCCATGTTTTATATTAATCCAGCATCTCTTGCACACCACTGTGTTTTTTTTGTGCCCGCCTTGTGGAGAAAAAGTGCCATACGGGAGTTGCTCACAGGTACAGGCAGCCAAGCTGAGCTTCGCACTGGCATGTTTGGGGCCTAACCCACCAACAGCGTCACTAGACTGTTCTTTGGGAAGTACATGGCCTCTGCTGTTTATTGCTGCTGCCACCATCCTGAACTGATGTTGCCTCCGTCTCAGCACCCCATCCAGCTCCCAGGTCCTGTCCAGCACACAATCATCATTGGAGTCCTTACCCTCCCAGCCACTTTTATCAAACTGTGAGGACCCGCTCCTGGGTCCTCCTCCCCTGCTCTGCGTTTTACCCAACTGCCACTGTTGCTGCCCCCTCCGCCAATGCTGTGGCTACAAGTGCCACTATTACCACCACTATCAACATAGGTATGAATAGGGTCCCCAGCCTCCTCCCCAAACTACTCCCCAGGACAGCCCAAACGGTGAGATAACTGGTGCTGCTACTACCCAGATTCTGGCTCTAGGTCTTTTGTTTGGAACCCTTCCATAGCCCTGTCATTTTTGGGCCTCTCAGAAAATGTGATGCACTACTCTGTGTATTGGTGTAGTAATCACTTATATATACTAGTTTGAATATAATCAACAACAACCCCCTAAAAAATTAATTGGAAACATGTGGAGACAGAAATAAAGCAAAACAGATTTAGCCCTAAATTTGTTAGCATTCACAGGTAATGTGTGCTACCCTGTGTTTCGCTGTGGTAATCGTGCATATATGTTGGTTTCATTAAATTGAACAATCCCCAAAAATTACATTTTAACTGCATGGATATAGAATAAACAGAAACGGACAATTGAGGCCTGATGCTAAAATTCACATTACCACTCACAGTTAAATTACTGCCCTAGGCTGTGTATTGTTGTAATAATCACATATATGTGCTGTTTTAATTTAATTGAACAATCCCCCAAAAATTACATTCCAACCGTGTGGATATTGAATAAAGGGAAATGGACGATTGAGGCCTGGCGTTCAAATTCACGTTAACACTCATAGGTAACTTGTTGGCATAGGCTGTGTATTGTTGTAGTAATCACATATATATGCTGCTTTAATTAAATTGAACAATCTCCCCAAAAATTACATTCCAACTGTTTGGATATAGAATAAACGGAAACTGATGATTGAGGCTCAAATTCACGTTAACACTCACAGGAATATTTGGGACCCTATCCAGTGCACTGCTGCAGTAATCACATGTATATGGTGGTTTAATTAAATTGAACAATCCCCAAAAAATGTAACTTCAAACGCTTGAATATAGAATAAATGGAAACAGACGATTGAGGTCTGACACTCAAATTCACGTTAACACTCACAGGTAAATTGCTGCCTAAGGCCTCATTGTCACGGCGGACGTGCACAGTATAACAGATAACACACCAACCAGGCTCTGGACGAGAGACAGGGGAAGGGTCACCTCCTAGTTTATCCCTGACCTCTTTCCCTGCACTGCTCAGCCCACAGACAGACCTTAAAGGTAAGTTTGCTGTGTCCTCCAGTCTGTACTGACAGAACCCTGAACTCCCTGAGATGGTGAAGTGGGGAGAAAGGAGCAGCCTGCTCGCACAGAACCTGGATGGGATAGATGACATAAACAACCAAACAAGAAATGACACTTATCTGCTGAAAGCAGGAACATACAGCCAACCTTCCCTCCAAACTTCCCAGACCAAAATGAACAGTATAATCCACTCAGAGCACTTAGCTGGAGACCATTTAAACTAATGACTCCACCCAGTGCACCTGATGCGAGGTGGATCCAGCACGGCATCAAAACAAAAACTAAACTCGTGCTGCAATCCTGGCTGACCTCCGCACATCGTCAGAGTGGGGCATGACACTCATGCACACGACCATTAATTTGGTCCGCATCCGAGCCGCAGTTTTTGCGGCTCGGATGCGGACCCATTCACTTCAATGGGGCCGCAAAAGATGCGGACAGCACTCCATGTGCTGTCCGCATCCCTTGCTTCATTTCGTGGCCCGCGAAAAAAATATAGCATGTCCTAGTCTTGTCCATTTTGCGGACAAGAATAGACAGTTATATCAATGGCTGTCCGTGCTGTTCCGCAAATTGCGGAAAGCACACGGACGCCATCCGTGTTTTGCGGATCCGCAATTTGCGGACCGCAAAACACACAACGGTCGTGTGCATGAGGCCTTAGGCTGTGTATTGTTGTAGTAATTACATATTTATGCTTTAATTAAATTGAACAATCCCTAAAAAAACTTAAATTGCAACCGTGTGGAAAACAGACGATTGATGCCTGCTGTTCAAATTCACATTAGAATGATGACTCTTTCCGGTGAATCTTTGAACGCATCCGTAAACATATATGTTCTATTACCACTGGTAGGGGTGTCCCACGCCTTATAGAACATATACAGTCCGCACATAACGGAGATAGCTCAGTCCTCAGATTCGCAGGCTTAGAGGTTGTTTAGAATCCTCCGAGAGGGGGCGATAGAGGACGGGAACTACTAAAAAAAGAAGGTAGATGGATCTTGCATTCTAATGCCATGGGCCCTCTGGGACTGAATGAAAAACTTGATATGAGTGTCTTTCTGTGATGTCTCAATATTCTATGTATGTTGTTTGCTGTTGTTTTTAATGTTTCATGGACACCTTATTTTGTAACATTGATGTATAACCCCTGATGCTGACGTAGCCTACATTCGCAACGTTATGCGACAGTCTACGGCAACATCATGCGCCTAAGTTAGCGCGCGTGGCGCATAAAAGATTATGTCATTTGCGTCAAAGGGTCGACAGTATTGGCCAGATGAAGCGGTGATACGCGAAACGTCCGTCGCCATGTTCCTGTGATTGCACTGTTTTTGTTATCCCCCTCTCTGTACCCAGTAAAAGAAATATTTGCATTGAATGGTGAGTGCCGCTTATTTATCTCTATTTGTGGAAGCTGTTCAAATTCACATTAACCACTTCACATCTGGGCCATTTGCCCCTTCCTGAGAGAGCCTAATTTATCAAATCTGACATGTGTCACTTTATGGGGTAATAATTTCGGAACGCTTTTACTTATCCAAGCCATTCTGAGATTGTTTTCTTGTGACACATTGTACTTCAAGACAGTGGTAAATTTGAGTCGATATATTTCACCTTTATTTATAAAATAATCCAAAATTTACAAAAAAAATTGAAAAACCTCGCTATTTTCTAAACTTCAATTTCTCTGCTTTTAAATGTTAACATCATTTTAGAAATGTCTTTTTTTTTTTTAGGACCTTAGAAGGCTTAGAATTTTAGAAGCAATTTTTAAGAAAATTTCCAAACCCCACTTTTTAAGGACCAGTTAAAGTCTGAAATCACGTTGTGGGGCTTAGGGCTCATGCCCACGACCATATGGCTTTTTCAGCGTTTTGCGGTCCGTTTTTTACAGATCCGTTGTTCCGTTTTTTGTTTCCGTTGTGTTTCCGTTTCCTTTCCGTTTTTCCGTTCCTTTTTTCCATATGCCATGTACAGTATACAGTAATTACATAGAAAAAATTGGGCTGGGCATAACATTTTCAATAGATGGTTCAGCAAAAACGGAACGGATACGGAAGACATACGGATGCATTTCCGTACGTGTTCCATTTTTTTTGCGGACCCATTGACTTGAATGGAGCCAAGCACAGTGATTTGCAGACAAGAATAGGACATGTTCTATCTTTTCACGGTACGGAAATACGGAAATACTGAAACGGAATGCACACGGAGACACCATTTTTTTTTGCTGAACCATTGAAATGAATGGTTCAGTATATGTACCGCATACTGAACTAAAAAAACGACCAGTATACTGAACGCAAAATACTGTCGTGTGCATGAGCCCTTACATAGTGGAAACCCCCCATAAATGACCCCATTGTAGAAACTACACCCCTCAAGTTACTCAAAACAGATTTTACTAACTTTGTTAACCCTTTAGGTGTTCAACAAGAAATAAAGGAAAATGAAAATGAAATTTCTAAATTCTACTTTTTTGGCAGATTTTCCATTTTAATCCATTTTTTTTCTTTAACACATCGAGGGTTAACAGCCAAACAAAACTCAATATTTATTACCTGGATTCTGCGGTTTACAGAAACACCCCACATGTGGTCGTAAACTGATGTAAGGGCGCAGAAGAAAAGGAGCGCCGTATGGTTTTGGGAAGGCAGATTTTGCTGGACTGGATTTTAGATGCCATGTCCCATTTGAAGCCCCCCTGATGCAACCTGTTTTGGCACCGTTTTTATTTCTTACAACATTCATCTAACAGGGTAGATCATGTGCCATTTTTATAGAGCAAATTGTTACAGATGCAATTATATCAAATATGTCCACTTTCTTTGTTTGTTTGTTTCAGTTTTACATAATAAAGCATTTAAAAAAATAATAATAATATATATAATATATATATATATATATATATTTGTGTCTCCATTTTCTGAACGCCATATTTTTTTATTTTTCTGCCAATCGTCTTGTGCAGGGGCTCATTTTTTGCAGGAAGAATTGATGATTTTATTGGTACAATTTTTGGGTACATATGATTTTTTTGATCATTCATTATTATACTTTAAGGACCAAGGTGACATAAAAATTGGTTGTTTTAGCACAGTTTTTATTTATTTATTTTTACAGAGTTCATCTGAGGGGTTAGGTCATGTGAGATTTTTATCAGATCATTACGGACGTGGCAATACCTAATATGTATACTTTTTCTTATTTATTCAAGTTTTTACACAATAATAGCAGTTTTGAAGCCAAAAAAATCATTTTTGTGTCTCCATTGTCTGAGAGTCGTATTTTTATTTTATTTTTTGACCGATTGTCTTAGGTAGGGTCTCATTTTTTGTGGGATGAGGTGTCGGTTTGATTGGTACCATTTTGTGGGAGCATACACCTTTTTGATCACTTGGAGTTGCACTTTTTGTGATGTAACATAACAAAAATGGCTTTTAACACAGTTTTTATTTTTATTTTTTATGGTGTTTATTGGACGGGGTGGATCATGTGATATATTTATAGAGCCAGTCATTACGGACTCTGCAATACCAAATATGTCAATTTTTTTTCTTTCTATTTTTAATTTTTTTTTATTACTTAAAGGGAACCTGTGTTTATCACCCCATGAACAAACTAGCCCTTATTATAATTACTAATTTCAATAGTATATTCCTCCCCCTTTTTTTACCTTAGTAATATAGTACCTTTGCATTCCCTGTTATTCAATTTTCCCGCCAATAATTAAAATGAATGACGTAAAAAAACACGCTACTTTTATCGACAGCTCTTTTTTAATTTTATTTCTGGCCATGAATTCTCGTCACAAATCCCGCGCATGCGCGCCGTCTTATTAGTGTAATGACGCACATTTATAGCTAAAAGTAAACTGGGCATGCGTCAGCTCATTATCACTTCCGGTGGACCAGTACAAGCAGGAGTTATTTGGCGGGCAGAGTGTACATCTCGGGTAAGTGTTTTCCTGCTTGACTTGTACTGTGCAGTGGGCGGGCAGCAGCCAGCCTCACTGTTCACACAGACTCCCCCTGCTGCCCTACACTATTTGGTTTTGTACATCGGGAAGAGGTCTGTACATACATGTGACATTGTAAAGTTAAACGTCATGCTGGACTTAAATTGGCTCATTAGCATGCGGCGCGTGGCATCTTTGTGTGTATATTATAGGGCTAACCATCTGTCACACCAGTAAGTGAATAAATCTAAGGTACTTTTTAATAGTTAATGATTGTACATAATGAGTGATATTATAATCAAATACCCACATGGTTTCCTTTAATTGGGGATTTTTTTTTTTTTTATAAACACTTTGTTCTATTTTTAAATTGTTTTATTTTACACTTTGCGTCCCCAATAAGGTCATACAAGAACTCTGAGGGACATTTAATTTCACTTCCCCCCCCGCCCCACCATTGTATTCTCCTGTAAATGGAGCTAACAGAGTAGCCCCAGTTAAGGGGGGGAATTCAGCCCCCAGAGAGGCTGTACAGCATAATACAGCGCTGTACAGCCTCAGTGCAGGGTTAATCGAGGTCTGTGGAAGAACCGACAGCTCCTGCACTCTCCCGAGCCCGGCGTTCACGGGACAAAAAGCGCATAGTATACAGTGATCTAGAAGGCAGGGACAACTGGGAACTGTCCCTGCCTTCTCCCTGGGCTGCCCTGCTGTCACTGACGGCGGCCCCCGTACTCGGCAGCTGCACGATTAGCGTGCAGCTGCCATCTCTGAATGGACGTTCCAGAACATCCATTCAGAGATAAACATCCACCCATAGGACGTTTATATCCTATGGGCGGATGTGAAGTGGTTAACATTCACAGGTAAATTGTTACCCTAGTGTGTATTGGTGTACGGATAACCTATTTACTGGCTTGATTAAGTTCAACCCCCCCCCTGCCCCCCACAAAAAAATAAAATAAAAAATTGGAACTGACCTGCATGTCTGTGTGGAGAATTTAGCCCTAATATTTGCACTCAATCACTGATTACTGATAAAGTTATTATGAGATGACCTGACACAGAGATCTCACTTGCATTCTATATGCTATGCATATGTACAGTTTTAGTAACACAAAGCCAACTTATTGGTGGTGTAAACCTAGAGTAGAAAGTCTAAACATTAATAGATTAAATGTGGAGAGAGAGATGCAGATTTGGTGCACCTGTTTTGGTGGTGTCCAAAACTATTTTGATATTGGACTGCGAATAAATTTTTTATTAATATGATCAAATTAAAGTTTGATCCCCTCGCCTTTATATCGAGTGATCTAAAAGTGGACACGTTGAAACAACAGATAAATTATAATCTTGTTGTCCAGCTTTTGTTTCTTGGTTGACTTTGTATTGTATTTACTGTATATAGAAAGAACATGTCATGCCACTGTTAACCACTGGGTGGTGAAATTTTATGTATCTTTACACAGTTTCATTGAACTATAGTTCATTGAACTATATAGTCATTGAACTATAGTTTGTTGTTTGATGCTGCCTCATGTGGTGCAATAGACCTCTGGTAGCTATGAGTTTGAATGGCCATGTTTTATATTTATCCAGCATCTCTTGCACACCAATGTGTTTTTTTTGTGCCCGCCTTGTGGAGAAAAAGTTCCAATACGGGAGTTGCTCACATTTACAGGCAGCCAAGCTGAGCTTTGCACTGCCATGTTTGGGGCCTAACCCACCAACAGCATCACACGCTGGGCTGTTCATTGGGAAGTACATGGCCTCTGCTGTTTATTGCTGCCACCATCCTGAACTGATGTTGCCTCCGTCTCAGCACCCCATCCAGCTCCCAGGTCCTGTCCAGCACACAATCATCATTGGAGTCCTTACCCTCCCAGCCACTTTTATCAAACTGTGAGGACCCGCTCCTGGGTCCTCCTCCCCTGCTCTGCGTTTTACCCAACTGCCACTGTTGCTGCCCCCTCCGCCAATGCTGTGGCTACAAGTGCCACTATTACCACCACTATCAACATAGGTATGAATAGGGTCCCCAGCCTTCTCCCCAAACTACTCCCCAGGACAGCCCAAACGGTGAGATAACTGGTGCTGCTACTACACAGATTCTGACTCTAGGTCTTTTGTTTGGAACCCTTCCATAGCCCTGTCATATTTGGGCCTCTCAGAAAATGTTATGCACTACTCTGTGTATTGGTGTAGTAATCACTTATATATACTAGTTTGAATATAATCAACAACAACCCCCTAAAAAATTAATTGGAAACATGTGGAGACAGAAATAAAGCAGAACAGATTTAGCCCTAAATTTGTTAGCATTCACAGGTAATGTGTGCTACCCTGTGTTTCGCTGTGGTAATCGTGCATATATGTTGGTTTCATTAAATTGAACAATCCCCAAAAATTACATTTTAACTGCGTGGATATATAATAAACAGAAACGGACGATTGAGGCCTGATTCTAAAATTCACATTACCACTCACAGGTAAATTGCTGCCCTAGGCTGTGTATTGTTGTAATAATCACATATATGTGCTGTTTTAATTAAATTGAACAATCCCCCAAAAATTACATTCCAACCGTGTGGATATAGAATAAAGGGAAATGGACGATTGAGGCCTGGCGTTCAAATTCACGTTAGCACTCATAGTTAACTTGTTGGCATAGGCTGTGTATTGTTGTAGTAATCACATATATATGCTGCTTTAATTAAATTGAACAATCTCCCCAAAAATTACATTCCAACCGTGTGGATATAGAATAAACGGAAACTAATGATTGAGGCTCAAATTCACGTTAACGCTCACAGGAATATTTGGGACCCTACCCAGTGCACTGCTGCAGTAATCACATGTATATGGTGGTTTAATTAAATTGAACAATCCCCCCAAAAATGGAACTTCAAACGCGTGAATATAGAATAAATGGAAACAGACGATTGAGGTCTGACACTCAAATTCACGTTAACACTCACAGGTAAATTGCTGCCTTAGGCTGTGTATTGTTGTAGTAATTACATATTTATACTTTAATTAAATTGAACAATCCCTAAAAAACACTTAAATTGCAACCATGTGGAAAACAGATGATTGATGCCTGCTTTTCAATTCACATTAACATTCACCAGTAAATTGTTACCCTAGTGTGTATTGATTTACTGATCACCTATATACTGGCTTGATTAAGTTCACCCCCCCCCCCCCCTCTGCTCCCCACAAAAAAAATTAAAATTGGGACTGACCTGCATGTCTGTGTGGAGAATTTAGCCCTAATATTTGCACTCAATCACTAATTACTAATCACAGTTTTTGTGAGATGATCTGACACAGAGATCTCACTCTGAGGGACTGAGAATAAAAATGTTATTAATATGATTGAATTAAAGTTTGATCCCCTCGATTTTATATAGAGTGATCTAAAAGTGGACACGTTGAAAGAACAGATATATTATAATCTTGTTGTCCAGCTTTTGTTCCTTGGTTGACTTTTTATTCTATTTACTGTATATAGAAAGAACATGTCATGCCACTGTTGACCACTGGGTGGTGAAATTTTTTGTATCTTTACACAGTTTCATTGAACTATAGTTCATTGAACTATATAGTCATTGAACTATAGTTTGTTCATTGCTTTAACAAGATCAGCAAGATATATGTATATAAAGTATATATATACACTGCTCAAAAAAATAAAGGGAACACAAAAATAACACATCCTAGATCTAAATTAATTAAATATTCTTCTGAAATACTTTGTTCTTTACATAGTTGAATGTGCTGACCCATGGAGGTCTGGATTTGGAGTCACACTCAAAATGAAAGTGGAAAAACACACTACAGGCTGATCCAACTTTGATGTAATGTCCTTAAAACAAGTCAAAATGAGGCTCAGTAGTGTGTGTGGCCTCCATGTGCCTGTATGACCTCCCTACAATGCCTGTGCATGCTCCTGATGAGGTGGCGGAAGGTCTCCTGAGGGATCTCCTCCCAGACCTGGACTAAAGCATCTGCCAACTCCTGGACAGTCTGTGGTGCAACGTGACGTTGGTGGATAGAGCGAGACATGATGTCCCTGATGTGCTCAATTGGATTCAGGTCTGGGGAACGGGCGGGCCAGTCCATAGCATCAATGCCTTCGTCTTGCAGGAACTGCTGACACACTCCAGCCACATGAGGTCTAGCATTGTCTTGCATTAGGAGGAACCCAGGGCCAACCGCACCAGCATATGGTCTCACAAGGGGTCTGAGGATCTCATCTCGGTACCTAATGGCAGTCAGGCTACCTCTGGCGAGCACATGGAGGGCTGTGCGCCCCTCCAAAGAAATGCCACCCCACACCATTACTGACCCAATGCCAAAACGGTCATGCTGGAGGATGTTGCAGGCAGCAGAACGTTCTCCACGGCGTCTCCAGACTCTGTCACGTCTGTCACATGTGCTCAGTGTGAACTTGCTTTCATCTGTGAAGAGCACAGGGCGCCAGTGGCCAATTTGCCAATCTTGGTGTTCTCTGGCAAATGCCAAACGTCCTGCACAGTGTTGGGTTGTAAGCACAACCCCCACCTGTGGACGTCGGACCCTCATATCACCCTCATGGACCGCACTGCCATCACCCTCTGACCGTTTGAGCAGACACATGAACATTTGTGGCCTGCTGGAGGTCATTTTGCAGGGCTATGGCAGTGCTCCTCCTGTTCCTCCTTGCACAAAGGCGGAGGTAGCGGTCCTGCTGCTGGGTTGTTGCCCTCCTACGGCCTTCTCCACGTCTCCTGATGTACTGGCCTGTCTCTTGGTAGCGCCTCCATGCTCTGGACACTACGCTGACAGACACAGCAAACCTTCTTGCCACAGCTCGCATTGATGTGCCATCCTGGATAAGCTGCACTACCTGAGCCACTTGTGTGGGTTGTAGACTCCGTCTTATGCTACCACTAGAGTGAAAGCACCGCCAGCATTCAAAAGTGACCAAAACATCAGCCAGGAAGCATAGGAACTGAGAAGTGATCTGTGGTCACCACCTGTAGAACCACTCCTTTATTGGGGGTGTCTTGCTAATTGCCTATAATTTCCCCCTGTTGTCTATCCCATTTGCACAACAGCATGTGAAATTGATTGTCACTCAGTGTTGCTTCCTAAGTGGACAGTTTGATTTCACAGAAGTGTGATTGACTTGGAGTTACATTGTGTTGTTTAAGTGTTCCCTGTATTTTTTGGAGCAGTGTATATATATATATATATATATATATATATATTGTGGGGATTCGCTCTGGTAGTTAGGACTAGCGGATGCAGTATAGAGGCAAAGTACACTGTTCTGGAATCAAACAGCAGTGTTTATTCACACATTGGTATATAACAAAATGCAGATAAGGTGTATCACAAAACGCAGATGGCTTGGTGTTTGTTCACACACAGGGAAAATCCATAAACAATAAAAAGTCACCTTTCTTGGGTGTTAATTCACACCCTGTTAGCAGTTCAGCCTCATCAAGTCCATAGGCAGTGTAGGAAGGCACAAGGGTCTGTCGTTAACAGAAGGTATGTGTCACCGAGGTTCCTGGCCTCAGTGAAGTAAGAGTCAGTATTTTCAAGTGTCAGCGGCAGCTAGTGCTGGTTGATACGTTGCTATTTTAGTATGGCTGTAAGCTGATCCGGGCCGGCTCTTACTGGGAGTAGCCAAAGTGCTGGGTGGGTGGCTGGGAAGGAGCATCCAGTTGTTTTCCTGAGCCGCAAACTTACCCCAGCTGAGACTATGTACAGTATAGTGGAGAGAGAGTGCCTGGCCATCAAGTGGGCACTCGAGTCTCTCTGCTATTATCTGTTGGGGAGAAAGTTCAGTTTGGTGACCGACCACTCCCCTCTCAAATGGATGAGCCAAGCCAAAGAGAGAAATGCTCGGGTCACCAGATGGTTCTTGTCGTTACAGAACCTGTCCCGGGTACACTGTCTGGTAAGTGTTCACCCCCTCAGGGTTGAACAAATGGGGAGGTATGTAGGAAGGCGCAAGGGTCCGTCGTTGACGGAAGGGTATGTGTCACCGAGGTTCCTGGCCTCGGTGAAGTAAGAGCCGGTATTTTCAAGTCTCAGCGGCAGCTAGTGCTGGTTGAAACTTGCTATTTTAGTATTGATATAACTTGGGTTGGGCGGCACTCCTCTTGTGTCGTTCCGTACGGTGCTCAATGGTAATGGAGATAATATAGTGAGAAGTAAACCATGGCACTCGTAATTGTAGTTTAGAAAATTAGTATTTTCATATTTTCATTACATTTTTCATTTTATTTATCATTTCATTGCCATCCAGGAATAATATTTGCAAAACTGGCCAACGTTTCGGTCCTAACACAGGACCTTGTTCATGGCCTTAGTTGTATGTAGCATGTTGCCTCTGGGTGACCCGCACAGGGCCGACTTCAAAGTGGAAAAAGCCTCTACCGCCCGCTCATCTCAGCGAACCATCGCTAATTTTCGTCCCTTCAAGAGCTCTGTCAAGGGCGCAGCTATAGTGGCAAAGTGGGGAACAAATCTCATGTGATAGCCTATCATTCCTAGGAACGACTTTACTTGTTTAGTGGTGACAGGTTGGGGCCAATTTCTTATCGCCTCTATTTTATTTACTTGGGGTTTGATCACTCCGCGCCCAATGACATACCCCAGGTATTTTGTCTCCTCTAACCCTATTGCACATTTTTTGGGGTTAGCGGTAAGTCCAGCTTTTCGAACGTAATCTACTACAGCCTGCACAATATCGTCCAGGTAAGCCGAAGCGTACCGACGATGTGGTCGCAGCACAATGTCCATTAGCCTTTGGAAAGTGGCGGGGGCGCCATGCAGACCAAATTGTAACACCTTATACTGGTACAGCCCCTCTTGTGTGATGAAGGCCCTTTTCTCTTTGATAGCCTCAATTAAGAGTACCTGCCAGTACCCTTTGGTGAGGTCCAAAACAGAAAAATACCGGGCTTGTCCTAACCTCTCAATCATCTTGTCTACCCAGGGCATGGGATAGGCGTCGAACTTAGATACCTCGTTTAATTTTCAAAAATCGTTACAAAACCGCAACGTCCCATCCGGATTGGGTATCAGTACTATAGGGCTGGCCCACTCACTTCTAGACTCCTCGATGATGTCTACTTGCAGCATTAGTTGTACTTCCTCAGAGATGGCCTGTCGCCGAGCCTCGGGTACCCGGTATGGTTTCAACCGGATTTTGGCCTGAGGCTAAGTGACAATGTCATGCTGGATTATGTAAGTGCGTCCAGGGAGGTCTGACAACACATGTCCGTGTTCCTGCTGATTAACTCTCTGGCCTCCTGAGTCTATTTAGAGGAGAGGCTGTCAGCAATCTTCACTGTGGCAACTGCTTCCCTTACATCCGACTTAGGGGCCGGAACCTCTCCCCCTAGAAAACTCAGCCACGGGCTATCGTCAGTACTGGTCTCCCTATCCTTCCATGGTTTGAGTAAATTCACATGGTACACCTGCTCCGGCTGGCTGATGTACCTTGTAATTTACTTCTACAACCTTTTCGAGTACCTCGTAGGGTCCCTGCCACCTAGCCAGTAAATTATTGTGCACTGTCGGTACCAGAACCAAAACCCGATCTCCCGGGTTAAAGATCCGCACCTGAGCCTGCTGATTATACACCCGACTTTAAGCTCTCTGAGCCGCCTCCATATGTTCCTTTGCCAGCGGCAACACGATTTCCATATGTTCCTGCATCTGGGTGACATATTTTACAACACTTTTATATGGTGTGGGTTGTTGCTCCCATGCCTCTTAGGTTATGTCCAACAGACCAAGTGGATGTCTGCCATATACAGTTGCAAGAAAAAGTATGTGAACCCTTTGGAATGATATGGATTTCTGCAAAAATTGGTCATAAAATGTGATCTGATCTTCATCTAAGTCACAACAATGGACAATCACAGTCTGCTTTAATTAATAAACACACAAATAATTAAATGTTACCATGTTTTTATTGAACACACCATGTAAACATTCACAGTGCAAGTGGAAAAAGTATGTGAACCCCTAGACTAATGACATCTCCAAGAGCTAATTGGATTGAGGCTTCAGCCAACTGGAGTCCAATTAATAAGATGAGATTAGAGGTGTTGGTTACAGCTGCCCTGCCCTATAAAAAACACACACTAGTTCTGTGTTTGCTTTTCACAAGAAGCATTGCCTGATGTGAATGATGCCTTGCACAAAAGAGCTCTCAGAAGACCTACGATTAAGAATTGTTGACTTGCATAAAGCTGGAAAGGGTTATAAAAGGGTTATAAAAGTATCTCCAAAAGCCTTGCTGTTCATCAGTTCAAGGTAAGACAAATTGTTTATAAATGGAGAAAGTTCAGCACTGCTGCTACTCTCCCTAGGAGTGGCCGTCCTGTAAAGATGACTGCAAGAGCACAGCTGTAACGGGGTGCCGAAGGCGCACTCGGTCTCCCATCAGCCGCAGACCTGCTGCTTAGCTTCGGGAGTGAGGATCTGTGTTTGACCTTGTTCCCAGGGCAGCTTTGCTAGCTGGGAGGCTCCCTGCTGTTAGGTCTGCCTTGAGCGCCGAGCTGATCACTCAGTGCTCGACTGGTCGGTCTGTCGGTCATGTGATGCTGGCCACGTCACATGTCCCTCACTCCCCACTATAAATACAGGCAGCCTGCTGGCCACAGGTTGCCTGTTAATTTTAAGTATCTGGTGATTGTTTTGTTCCTGCATACTTACCTGATCCTGTGTTCCCTGTCGATTCTCTGCCTGCTCCTCCTGTACTGCGCATCTCTCCTGGTATCCTGACCCCAGCTTCCACCTGACGATTCTTTGCGGACTCCTGTTGTACTTCGTTTCTCTCCTGGTATTTGACCTCGGCTTTTCCTGACTATTCTCTGCTCATACCTTAGTACTGCGTAGCCCTCTAGGTATTGACCCGGTCCATTCACGTTCCGTTATTTGTCTTGTCTGTCTTCCCAGCACGTATCCTAAGTTAGGGACTGCCGTCTAGTTGTCCCCTGTCATTAGGACTTGCGAGGCAAGTAGGCAGGGCCAGGGGTGAGGGTGGAGCGCAGTGGTCACTATCCTCTCCCCTGTGTGTAGTGTACATTACCGTCACAGACCATAAGAACCTTATGTTTCTCGAATATGCTAAGAGGTTGAATCCCCTTCAGGCTAGATGGGCACTGTTTTTTACTCGTTTTGAATTCTCCATTACTTTCAGACCTGTTAATCTGTGACGGTAACGTACACTACACACAGGGGGGAGGATAGTGACCACTGCGCTCCACCCTCACCCCTGGCCCTGCCTACTTGCCTCGTAAGTCCTAATGACAGGGGACAACTAGACGGCAGTCTCTAACTTAGGATACATGCTGGAAAGACAGACAAGACAAATAACGGAATGTGAACGGACCGGGTCAATACCTATAGGGCTACGCAGTACTAAAGAATGAGCAGAGAATAGTCAGGAAAAGCCGAGGTCAAATACCAGGAGAGAAATGAAGTACAACAGGAGTCCGCAAAGAATCGTCAGGTGGAAGCCGGGGTCAGGATACCAGGACAGATGCGCAGTACAGGAGGAGCAGGCAGAGAATCATCAGGGAACACAGGATCAGGTAAGTATGCAGGAACAAAACAATCACCAGATACCTAAAATTAACAGGCAACCTGTGGCCAGCAGGCTGCCTGTATTTATAGTAGGGAGTGAGGGTCATGTGACGTGGCCAGCATCACATGACCGACAGACCGACCAGTCGAGCACTAAGTGATCAGCTCGGCGCTCAAGGCAGACCTAGGAGCAGGGAGCCTCCCAGCTAGCAAAGCTGCCCTGGGAACAAGGTCAAACACAGATCCTCGCTCCTGAAGCTAAGCAGCAGGTCTGAGGCTGATGGGAGACCGAGTGAGCCTTCGACACCCCGTTACAACAGCACAGACTGCTCAATGAGGTGAAGAAGAATCCTAGAGTGTCAGCTAAAGACTTACAAAAGTCGCTGGCATATGCTAACATCCCTGTTAGCAAATCTACGATAAGTAAAACACTAAACAAGAATGGATTTCATGATAGGATGCCACTGCTGTCCAAAAAAAACATTGCTGCACGTTTACAGTTTGCACAAGAGCACCTGGATGTTCCACAGCAGTACTGGTATAATATTCTGTGGACAGATGAAACCAAAGTTGAGTTGTTTGGAAGAAACACACAACACTGTGTGGAGAAAAAGAGGCACAGCACACCAACATCAAAACCTCATCCCAACTGTGAAGTATGGTGGTAAAGACATCATGGTTTGGGGCTGCTTTGCTGCGTTAGAGCCTGGATGAATTGCTATCATCAAAGGAAAAATGAATTCCCAAGTTTATCAAGACATTTTGCAGGAGAACTTAAGGGCATCTGTCCACCAGCTTAAGCTCAACAGAAGATGGGTGCTGCAACAGGACAACGACCCAAAGCATAGAAGTAAATCAACAACAGAATGGCTTAAACAGAAGAAAATACGCCTTCTGGAGTGGCCCAGTCAGAGTCCTGACCTCAACCCAATTGAGATGCTGTGGCATGACCTCAAGAAAGCGATTCACACCAGACATCCCAAGAATATTGCTGAACTGAAACAGTTCTGTAAAGAGGAATTGTCAAGAATTACTCTTAACCGTTGTGCACGTCTGATCTGCAACTACAGGAAAGTTTGGTTGAAGTTATTGCTGCCAAAGGAGGTTCAACCAGTTATTAAATCCAAGGGTTCACATACTTTTTCCACTTGCACTGTGAATGTTTACATGGTGTGTTCAATAAAAACATGGTAACATTTAATTCTTTGTGTGTTATTAGTTTAAGCAGACTGTGATTGTCTATTGTTGTGACTTAGATAAAGATCAGATCACATTTTATGACCAATTTGTGCAGAAATCCATATCATTCCAAAGGCTTCACATACTTTTTCTTGCAACTGTAGTAGTTCGGAGGGCGAGAACCCAGTAAAGGCCTGGGGCACTTCTCGCACTGCAAAAATTTCTATCCTTAGCTACTACACATTTTAACATAGTTTTTAACGTTTGATTAAACCTTTCTACTAGGCCATCAGTTTGCTGGTGATAGACGAATGTCCATATCTGTTTGATATTCAGCAACTTACAGAGCTCCCTCATGACCTTGGACATAAAAGGAGTCCCCTGGTCAGTCAGAACCTCTTTGGGTACCCTACTCGGGAAAACATCTCCATTAACTCTTTTGCTATGAGTTTGGCCGATGTATGTCGCAGTGGCACCGCCTCCGGGTACCGAGTGGCGTAGCACAGGACGACCAAAATATGTTGGTGCCCCCTAGCGGACTTTGGTACTGGGCCTATGAAATCCATAGCGATTCTCTCAAATGGAAACTCGATAATTCTGAGTGGCACTAAGGGACTGCGGAACAGGTGCTGGGGGCTAGTGGTTTGGCAGGTCGGGCAACACTTACAAAAGTCATCCACCTCTCTAAAGACACTGGGCCAGTAAAACCGTTGTAGTATCCGGTCCTGTGTCTTCTGCAGTCCCAGATGACCCCCGAGAACATGTTGGTGGGCTAACTCTTAGACAAGTCCCGGGCACCACCAACTGTTCAACAGGTTCACCCCGCAGCTGGTTTACCCGATATAGCATATTTTGGTGGACTACAAAATGGGGAAACAGCGACTTGGCCCCAGGTTGTTGGGGTACACCATCAAGTATTTCCACATTCTCCAAGGCCCGGGATAGGGTTGGGTCTCAGCGTTGGGCTGTACCGAAATTCTCCCCGGAGACGTTGAGGTCTGCCAACTCAGGACTCGGGGGCAACTCTTCCACATCTCCGACAATTACCCTACGCGGGGTTGGTCCCTTAACAAGTGGGACACACATATGCAAACTGTTGTAATTCCTACACCGTTCACCTGATTTGGATGTAAATGCCCTAAAAAAAAGCTGACAGTCTACAGTTAAAGCATATCTAGTTTATTTCATTTCAAATCCATTGTGGTGGTGTATAGAGCCAAAAATCTTAGAATTGTGTCGATGTCCCAATATTTATGGACCTGACTGTGTATATATATATATATATATATATATATATATATATATAATTCCCTTTCCCGTCTATTCCTTTTACATTATGAAATCTATTTTCATCCCAAATACCACAACAGTAGTTACACATATAACTCTTTTACAGTTCGTATAAATGTCATGCTGTTTACAGCTTACACCTACAACCTCAGACTTGTGAACGCTTACTAAGTACAACAAATTTTTGGGATCTCCACATGTTTCTGAGCACTATTGTGGATACAGACATTTAGTTTGTACATTTGTGTTGAACCGACATAATGCAATGTAATATAACAAAACAAAATAACTGAACTACAACACATTTGTGAGACTTGCATATTGTCAAAAAAGTGGAGTGCTCAAAGGGTATTCATTCTGAGGTCGTTCTTTAGGCCTTGACTCATAATACACTTAGGACAGATAATAGAAGATGATTTCAAGAATAATTAAGATAGCCCCACGCGGTACCATAGTTTCACAAACTGTTGTGAGTGTGGTCTTCTTATTGAGGAATAAAAGAAAGAATGTTTCTTGAGGATTAGAAGAAAGGAAAGCAAATTTCTCCAAGTCCATAACATTGTGATGATGAATTAGGAACTTCACATGCAAAACCTCATAATGCGGCCAAGTTTTCCAAAAGCAAGTAAACAATACCAGCCTAGTGTAAATCAAGACAGGAACATATTGTAGACATCAGTGAAATACATGAAAATATATAATATTTACGCACATAAGTAGCATAAAATTCCCTTTACATAATTCACCTTGGGCATAAACCAGTTTCTATATTTTTTTCTATTCTATATGTTCACTGAAGTATATTGCACAATTTCAAACAACTCTTTATTATTACGGAATGTTTCGTATTTTGCAAGTGTCATTTCCTGGACAAGGACAATGACTGATAAGAAATGTTGCAATATGACTCTTTATCATTGTATCGTCAGTAAAGATTGATAGCGTGTAATACTGTAAGTAAAGATTGTCTGCTAGGAGAGGATGCCTACAGGACATTTACAGCTGATTGTGATAATCATCACTACAAAACACAACGTGACTCATTGAAAAGGAAGTCTGTATGACTTCCTAATTCCTTTTAGGACGACTCAATTAAAAGAAAATGCTTTGGGCAATTAAATAGCTGATGTTTAGATCTTAGCCTAAGGTGATGTGTTTATGGGAGTTATAAAATATCCATGTTATATTTACTGATGCATGGACTATTTACAGTATATTCCAGTGATTAAACTGCATGCCATGTGTTCAGCAACGATTATGGATTAGAGGATTTATGGCTGCAATACATCTACAAAATCAGAATGAAAGTGAGAAAGTAAATGATCTGCAAAAACAAAGTTACATGCTTTCAGATTTACGCAGGAACCCCAATAGAATACAAATCAAGTTGGTCTCTTGTTTCTTACAACAATTTACAAATAATAAAAAAAAAACATTTTTAGTTTACAGTATTTGGTACTCTTTATCAGACACTTAGTCATTTGGTACCAGAGTCATAAAAACTCCAATGAGGCCAAGCTCTGACAATAATGGACCCCTAATAAAACAGGGCCCTTAAGGAGGGTGGGCCCTCAGAATTATTTACTTTGGTGGGCCCAAGGGACTTCACTCCGATGCTGGTTGGCAGAACAGATATTAGTCCTGTTTCTCACACAGCTGAATTTCATTTCAATAAAAAAAAAAAAAAAGTACACGGCTGTCAAGACACTTTTGGCATTACCTATATGCATGGAAACTGCAGGCCAGGATAAAGCCTGAAATGTTGCATGCTTACAATTGAGGCAACTTGTTACTATGGCAGCCTGTGCCTGCCACTGTCCCACTTCTCCAGTCAAGCACGGTCATTACTCTATTCACCTCCCTGCACTTGTCCGGCTGTCCGCACCTCTCACTCCTCCTCTGCCTCACCAGCTGTGGTCCTGGCTGGCAGTATTTTGTCCTGCTACAGGCAGCAGCCTGCACTCCTCAGCAAGGTGTTCCTGGTCTGCTTGTAGGGTGCATGCTCTCTGAGCATTAAAGGGCCAGTATGCGTTCTCCCTAATCTTCCCTAACCTAAGGGTATTTAAAGCACCTTTCTCAAGGGTAGGGTTCTCAAGGGGATGTTTCTATCTTGCTAATTCCTGCATAAAGTGTCCTGCTCTGTTTGTCTGACTGTGTTCCGACCTCTGCGCTTTTTGCGATTCTGATCCTCCACTGCATGACCTGACTACCTCCTCTTTACCATATTGACCCTTTGCTGCCTTCCCTGACCTTTGACTTGTATTACGGATTTGCATATACTCTGCCTGCCTTTAAAGTTACACTTTAAGTGGACATGTAATATATTGTATTATGCAGCACCAATTAAATGATGAAAGTCAAATAGTCCATCTCACTTGACAACATGAAGACTATTCTATCCGGAAAAGGCTAGACAATTGTGCATATTGGATGGCACATTCTGTCATATACAAATGAAAAGGTCTACTTGTATACCCAACCAGACTATTATTTTAATTTATGCAAATGCCCCACACAAATTGATTTGTATTAATTGAAAATTAATTTCCAATTGACGTCTCAAATAATTTTGTCTTTTCCAGTAAACATTTCCCTATATCTTTCATTTTGGGCATAACCATGGTATCAGAAGCAAGTCATAAATTATGGTGCCTTGATTATTGTTTTACCAATTCAAAAGAAAAGTAACAGAAAAAAACAAAACACAAACCACTTGAGAGCTTTCTATAGTGGCAACTATATGCAAACAGAATTTTATTGTGATCGTGTTAAAGGGGTTATCCTTTTTTTATTTTTTAAAGTGTACAAATAGTGTAAAATTATTTATTCACAGATTTCTGATCCCTGCCCCCCCAGCCCCAGAAGTATGCCTATCCAGTTTCAAATATCTGCCACTGACTCTTATGCATTTTGATACATTTAATAAGGATCCCCTTGCCACTAGAACTGAGACATTAATCATATAAGTTTGCATATGCCAGGAGTAGAGAGGAGCGAATTTCTTGAAATAATTTTCAGTCCATTTCTTACGAATCAATAAGAAAATTTGAGTAGCCGGTGTCATATTGGGGGAAAAATCTTTGGCTTGTTCTGATCAAGAGGTCCAAATATTATGCCTTAACAAGGGAAAATGCCTGTGTGCATTTATGCACATACAGACAGTAGTATCTGAAACAGTACTTTGATCAGAACAAGCTTCCAAAAACTCTCCCTATTCTTGGGAGCAGCAGCAGAATAGTGTGGATGTAGAACTTCATAGACAAGGCAGCTATGAAGGGGTAATAGTAGTGGCAGCAGTAGAGGCATTGTATGGAACCTGACAGATAAGGCAGGATATATGTGGCAGTGTAGGGGAAGTAGTAGCGGCAGTAGGGGAAGTCACAGCTGCGGTGGCAGAAATACAGTATGGAACATGATGGACAGGCCGAAAGTGGCAGTTGAACAATTGGGTCGGTGATAAATAGCCACCATAAGCAATGGAAGATCTATTAATTTGCTTCAGCCAGAGGTGTGTGAAAATCCTCATAGAGCCATGTCTCATTCATGTTGACAAATGTGATGTTTTCTACACTTGTGGAGGACAATTTTCTCCACTTGACACTACTTGCTGCACTGAATACCCTCTCTGACAGTACACAGGAGGATGGGCAAGAAAGCACACAGATAAAAAACTGACAAAGTTCTGGGCACTGTTCCAATCCACTTACCCAGAAATACATGGGGTCAGGGAATAAGGTATGTGCCGGAGAAAGGGCACAGAAATGGCACAGTCCAGGTAGGACTGAACCTGGTTGCTTCAGGTGGTGCGTATCAATTTGTAGATGTGCTTCGGTTTTACGCAGCAGTTGAGAAAACTGTTGCATTATGTACATCCAACTGAGTTGGCTGTTGCACGTGTTCTCTACTAATTGTTGTAGCACAGACAACAGAGAGACACATGGCTGGAAGGCATCTGCACACTGAAAGTTGTGGTAAGTTGTGTACAGAGCATATCCTGGTAATACAACAATTTTGCCTCTTTGCCTTCTCTTCTTTCAAAATCAAGAAGACATTCTCTCATTTTGCTTAAATAGCTTTAATAAAATAAACACAATCATACAGTAAATATTCTAGTTGCATCACAAATAAATACAATTATCCAAATGGTATCACTCCCTTACCGCCCAAAAAAAGAAAAAGTTCCTAATTAAATACTTCAATAACTACTAAGTTTTTCACTTATTCCATTCCATTTCCCCTGTCCAGTTAAAACCTAAATCTTGTTCCCATTTCAACATACTATCTAAGGATAGGTCATCAATGTCAGATCAGCAGGGGTCTGACACCCAGCACCCACGCCGATCAGCTGTATGAAGAGGAGGCATGCGCCGTGCATGCGTGCCATCTCCTGTCTCTCTTCCTGCTTGCCATAGACATAGCTGCAGCGATCAGGAAGTGAGACAGGAGACAGCATGCTTGAACGGCGCACGCCTTCTCCTCGTACAGCTGATAGGCAGGGTGCCGGAGGTTGGACCCCTGCTGATCTGATATTGATGACCTATCCTAACCCCTTTAAAGAAGCATTCCTGAAAAGTTTGTTATTGCCTTGTCTGTCTGAACAGTTCATGAAATAAATAAAAAAATATAAAAAAGCCCAGAATCCAATAAGAGTGGCAAAATGGTATAGACATTTTTAGACGTAGAAACAAACTTTAAATATTGGAGAAATGCTGTTTTATTTGTCCTTGTTGTGCAACGTTGTGCAGGCAGTTTATACTGATGACTAATCCTCAGGATAGGTCATTAATAACTTATGGGCGGAGGTCTGACTCCTGGCACCTCCACCAATCAGCTGTTTGAAGAGAAAGCAGCTCTCGTAAGGGCTCTGCCTTCTCTTCAATGTTTAATTGCTCATTGTCAACACTGCATGGAGTGCCACCTCCTCTTCAAACAGCTGATTGACGGGGGTGCAGGGTGTTGGACCTCCAACAATCAGCTATTTGTTGAGGATGTGGCGCTCATCTTGGAAATGCAGTATAATTACAAGTACTTGCTCCAATTACTTCAATGGAGCGAGTACCGCTGAAAGGACGATGGTGTTTAGTGTGATGAAGAGTAAGCAGTGCTCATATGGAGCGCTACCTCCCCTTCAAACAGCTGATTGGCAGGGGCGCCAGGTGTCGGACCCCCGCCGAAAATGGCAAATTGGCAGTTTTTTTTGTTTTTTTTCTCGTTTCGCCATTAATATTGTTATATTTTATTGTATGGGCATTTTCGCATGCGGTGATGACCATGATGTTTATTTTTTTTATTGGTTAAGTATTTTTATTTTAAGGAAAGGGGGGGTGCTCTTATGCTGTGGTCACATTTGACCACGGCATCTGAAAGGGAAAATGCATGCAAATCAACCTGATCGCATACATGTGCTTCAGGTCTCTGCTATTTAAAAAAAACAGAAACCCGGGGGCTATGGCGCCCGCTGCACGTGCGAGCGGGTGCCATGTTTAAAGACCGGACCTCTGCCGTACATGTATGGTGGAGGTCCTGAAGGGGTTAAAGGTGTTTTCCAGGTGTACAATATTTATGGCCGATACTCAGTATATCGATATTAGATCGGTGGGGGTGCAACTCCTGGCACTTCTGTTGATTAGCTATTTGAAAGGGTTGCATAAGCGCTGAGCCCTCCTCACAGCATACCAAGCACAGCACCATACATTATATAGTGCTTGATGTTGCTGCGCAGGCAGATTCACTTGAATGGTACTTAGCTGCACGTAGGCCATGTGACATCAATGGCCTAGCAAGGGATCGCAGCATTCACCAAACAGCTGATCAAGGGAGTACCTGCACTGATCTGATAATGATGACCTGTCCTGAGGATAGGTCATTAATATTTTGGTAGGAATGTGTCAGAGAAAATTACCAATTGTTTAAATGGTTTTATGTTAAACATAAAGTTTAAGAATTTTTGATCATTTTATTTTAATTTTTTATGCCACTTCTGTAATCCTGCAATTTTCGCACTGGTTACTGGGTGTAATAATAGGTCATGATTTCCTGTTCTTTACAGAAAATGTTTCTGTATCTGTTCTGTAGCTGAATTACAATAACAAGTAACACCTCTATATAGATGACACAGGGTCCACCATTGACAATTGAAGATATCACAGCTTACCTAAGCCCCCCCTGACCTCTGCACAGGTCACAGAGCATGCCCAGAAAAAAGGGTAAACTCCTAACCATTGGAGCGGCTCTCAAGAGACAGGAAGTTTTAACACACTTTAGGCCTAGTGGCCAGTGTGAAAATTGCAGTATTATATACGTTAAAAAAATAAATAAAGATAGCAACATATAAACATTAACAAACTCACCACAAATTAAAAAAAAGTTTATTAAAACAATAAAAAGTGATTTAAACAATGGCATATTCCCTGTAAATTATATATAATGTACTCTATTGAGATTTACAATTGCAAAAAAGGGAGCATTTAAGTTAAAGTTTTTCCCATACATGACTCATAAATGTCTCATACAAATCATATAATACATTTTGGATGTATTTTAGTTAGTAGTTCAGTACTGTAATGGAAGGATATTGCTACAGCTCTTGCAGTAATTAGGAAATACGGGAAATGTTAACATCTGTTTTTTGCAGACTGTTATATAAACAATTTTCTTAAATGTTTGCTTTCTGATACAGTTTGTACATTAAGCTCAAAGGCTATGGACACTTTTGAAATGGAAAAAAATAATTTTCACATATAGTACTGTGAAAAAGTATTTGTCCCTGACCTGATTTTGTTTTCTAATTTGTCACATTTCTGTTTTACTGAATTACTTTTAATATAAGACAACCCAAGTACAGTACAGTAGAGTAGTGCAGGTTTTAACCCCTTCCCGACCAGCACCATACAAGTACAGAGCTGGCTGGGACTTTAAAGATGGCAACTGGGTCTCCATAGAAATATAGAAGGTCATTTATGAAGAACATTATGCCACTTTTTAGCATTTTTTAGCATATTTTAGGCACAGATTTTGCAGGAAAGGGGTTTGTGGAAAAATCTGCACCTTTTTCACGCTCACGCCACTCTTCTGAAAAAGGGGGTGTGGCGTGGGCGGGAAAGCAGGCCAGTGGCCGGCCCGTCTCATTTACCATTTTCTACGCCAGTTTATGGCATGGAAAATGGTCTTAAACTGCTCTAGCAATGTTGCAGGGTGGGCGTCAGGAAGCGCCAAAGTTATGTAGAGGCCTGCACCTCTACATAACTTAGGCGCATTTGCCACCAGCACAGGGGTATTAAGACCAGTGTATACTGTAAATCGCCGGTATTAATAAATAACCACCATAGTGTATTTCTCATAAACTCCAATGCTAATTGAAACTATAAAAAAGTTTAAAAAAATATATACTATTAAAATATAAAATTATTTATCCCATACAGCAGTTTTTTGGTCGCTTCATCTCCCACAAAAAATTTCATAAAAAGTGATCAAAAAGTCATACACACACCAAAACGGTATTAATAAAAACGTTTATTCCGAGTCCTCACACAGCTCTATACACAAAGCTACAAAAAAGTTAGACTACTTTCACACTAGTGTTAATATTTTCCGGTATTGAGATCTGTCATAGTCTCAATACCGGAAAAAAACGCTTCAGTTTTGTCCCCATTCATTGTCAATGGGAACAAAACGTAACTGAACAGAACGGAATGCTGCGGTTTGCTTTCCATCATGGGATGCGGAGCAAGCCGGATCCGTCATGACCCACAATGCAAGTCCCCTATTGACTTTCAAAGTAGTTCATGACGGATCCGTCTTGGCAATGTTAAAGATAATACAACCGGATCCATTCATAACAGATGCAGACGGTTGTATTATCAGTAATGGAAGCGTTTTTGCTGAACCCTGCCGGATCCAGTAAAAAGGCTAGTGTGAAAGTAGCCTTATAGGGGCCAGAATATGCTGATGAAAAGAAAAAACTCAAGGTTTTTATAATTTTTCAGTACGAAAACGGAAGAAAAACTATACATGTGGTATTGCCGTCATTATGCTGACCCAGAGAATAAAATAACAGGTCAGTTTTACCATATAGAGAATGCTGTAAAAACAAAACCCATAAAACTGTTGCGGAATTGCATATTTTTCCAATTTCACCCCATTTTGATTTTTCTTCCCAGCTCTCCACTACATTATAAGCAATATTTCGTATGTAACCATGTGAAAAAGTAATTGCCTCTAAAACGAATAACTGGTTGCGCCATCCTTGGCAGTAAAAACTGCAATAAAAAGGTTGTGTTAACTTGTGATGAGGCTTTTACATCGATATGGGGGGAATTTTGCCCCACGCTTCTTTGCAGAATTGTTTTAATTCGACTACATTGGAGAGTTTTCCAGCATGAACTGCCCCTTTAGGGTTTGACTAGAGATAAGAGAATCGGTTACAGCAAATCAAATTCGATTAAAATCAGCCTTCCAAAGCACCAAGGGTCAGACATCTTGCCTGTCCTTGTTAGTTTTGCTCTTGTGCCGTTGCTCTGAGTACCGATGCAAGCACAGAGGATTTACTGCTGGTACCTGAGCAGTGCAGATACCAAGTGCACATGCGCTGCTGATGTCTAGGTACATCTGGAAGGGGAGGTGGCAGCTTCAGACTGAGTGGTCCTTCCTCCACTTTTGGTTGGACACAGACATCAGTGGCATATGTGCAGTTGGTATCTGCACTGCTCAGGAAGCAGCAGCAAATGTTCTGCACTTGCGCTGCTTTACGGAGCAACAGCAAAGGCGTGAGACTGACAGGACCAGTTAAAATGTCTGGCCAGAGAATGTTCTGCACTTGCGCTGCTTTACGGAGCAACAGCAAAGGCGTGAGACTGACAGGACCAGTTAAAATGTCTGGCCCGTCAACCAAGGGGCAGAGAGGGAATCTCCTGAGTGGTGTGATCAGTCCCTTGGTTCTTCAGGAGGCTGATTATGAACAAATTTTAGTCTATTCGCTCATCTCTAGTCTTGACATTACATCTCAGTGTGATTAATGTCTGGACCTTGACTTATCAACTTCCAAACGTTCATTTTGTTTCTTTTGAGCCATTTAGATGTGAACTTGCTTGTGTGCCTTGAATCATTATCCTACTGCATAAACCAACTGTGCTTGCACTTTAGGATGGGTGGAAATTCTCCGTCAGAATTAATAAAGGCCACAATTGATGGTTCAAAGCAGGTTCAGGCCATCACACTACCATCGCTATGTTTGACTGATGGTAAAATATTCTTGTGATGAAATGCAATGATAGCTTTATGCTAGATTTAGGGGACACATCTTCCAAAAAGTTCTACTTCTTAGTCCACAGAATATTATTCCACAAGTCTTGGGAGTCATCTAGGTGATTTTTTGGCAAATGTGAATCGAACCTTTGTGTTAGTTTTGGTTAGCAGTGGTTTGTGCTCTCCTATAAATGCCGTTTTTGCACAGTGTGTTTCTTATTGTGTATATATACAGTGCTGTGCCATATGTGTTAGGAACCCTGAGCGTGTCCTTTCTCTCGCAACCCCCTCCATTGTGCTCCTTCACAGTAGGTATGGCCACATTGTTCCTCCTCACAGTAGTAATGCCGTCATTGCGCCCCTTCACAGTAGTTATGTGCACATTGTGCCCCCTTCACAGTAGTTATGTGCACATTGTGCCCCCTTCACAGTAGTTATGCCCATATTGTGTCCCTTAACAGAAGTTATGCCTAAAATGCACCCCTTCAGAATAGTTATGCCCACATTGTGTCCCCCTCACAGTTGCTATGCCCACATTGTGCCCCTTCACAAAAGTAATGCCATTTCTGTGCCCCTTTCACAGTAGTTATGCTCTCATTGTACCCCTGTCACGGCTGAGGATGGGGGAAATCCTCAGCCGTGTGGGGCCAGGTGATGTTATGGCTGCTTGACCAAGAAGACAGGATTAGGGAGCAGGTCACCTCCTAAACGCATCCCTAACCTGACCCTGACTCCTAGCTACATGAGCCAACCTTGATGGTAGGAGGGCTCATGCTCCGGAACCTAGAAGTCCCTGCTAGCCCTCAAGATGGCCCTAAGCTAGGAGCTGAGTAAGACAACCCACTCCTCCTAAGCACGGAGGAGCAGGAGTCTCAACGGCCAAGCTGCTGGAAAAGGGGAAACATAAACAGCCTATGTATATGGCAGGTGCTGCACTAGTTCCAGCCACCTGCCACAGCCCTGCTGACTGGATCCGTGTGCAGGAAAGCTGAAGTCCACAAATAGCAGACAGACGTCAGCACAAATTCATCCACACACCGGAACCCAGATACATGGCAGCACTAAATAGTACAGGAAAACATAAACATAAACTACACTGCGTGCAGAATTATTAGGCAAATGAGTATTTTGACCACATCATCCTCTTTATGAATGTTGTCTTACTCCAAGCTGTATAGGCTCGAAAGCCTACTACCAATTAAGCATATTAGGTGATGTGCATCTCTGTAATGAGAAGGGGTGTGGTCTAATGACATCAACACCCTATATTAGGTGTGCATAATTATTAGGCAACTTCCTTTCCTTTGGCAAAATGGGTCAAAAGAAGGACTTGACAGGCTCAGAAAAGTCAAAAATAGTGAGATATCTTGCAGAGGGATGCAGCACTCTTAAAATTGCAAAGCTTCTGAAGCGTGATCATCGAACAATCAAGCGTTTCATTCAAAATAGTCAACAGGGTCGCAAGAAGCGTGTGGAAAAACCAAGGCGCAAAATAATTGCCCATGAACTGAGAAAAGTCAAGCGTGCAGCTGCCAAGATGCCACTTGCCACCAGTTTGGCCATATTTCAGAGCTGCAACATCACTGGAGTGCCCAAAAGCACAAGGTGTGCAATACTCAGAGACATGGCCAAGGTAAGAAAGGCTGAAAGACGACCACCACTGAACAAGACACACAAGCTGAAACGTCAAGACTGGGCCAAGAAATATCTCAAGACTGATTTTTCTAAGGTTTTATGGACTGATGAAATGAGAGTGAGTCTTTATGGGCCAGATGGATGGGCCCGTGGCTGGATTGGTAAAGGGCAGAGAGCTCCAGTCCGACTCAGACGCTAGCAAGGTGGAGGTGGAGTACTAGTGTGGGGCTGGTATCATCAAAGATGAGCTTGTGGGGCCTTTTCGGGTTGAGGATGGAGTCAAGCTCAACTCCCAGTCCTACTGCCAGTTTCTGGAAGACACCTTCTTCAAGCAGTGGTACAGGAAGAAGTCTGCATCCTTCAAGAAAAACATGATTTTCATGCAGGACAATGCTCCATCACACGCATCCAAGTACTCCACAGCGTGGCTGTCAAGAAAGGGTATAAAAGAAGAAAATCTAATGACATGGCCTCCTTGTTCACGTGATCTGAACCCCATTGAGAACCTGTGGTCCATCATCAAATGTGAGATTTACAAGGAGGGAAAACAGTACACCTCTCTGAACAGTGTCTGGGAGGCTGTGGTTGCTGCTGCACGCAATGTTGATGGTCAACAGATCAAAACACTGAAAGAATCCATGGATGGCAGGCTTTTGAGTGTCCTTGCAAAGAAAGGTGGCTATATTGGTCACTGATTTGTTTTTGTTTTGTTTTTGAATGTCAGAAATGTATATTTGTGAATGTTGAGATGTTATATTGGTTTCACTGGTAAAAATAAATAATTGAAATGGGTATATATTTGTTTTTTGTTAAGTTGCCTAATAATTATGCACAGTAATAGTCACCTGCACACACAGATATCCCCCTAAAATAGCTAAAACTAAAAACTACTTCCAAAAATATTCAGCTTTGATATTAATGAGTTTTTTGGGTTCATTGAGAACATGGTTGTTGTTCAATAATAAAATTAATTCTCAAAAATACAACTTGCCTAATAATTCTGCACTCCCTGTATGACCACAGTGGTGGCTCTCACAGGCGGATGGAAAACACAGGAGGCTGCTTCAGTTAGCAAGACTGAAGCAACCTACTGAGCCCTGCTAGAGAGAGGGTCTATATAGGCCCAAGTGGCCACACCCAAGGGTTGGACACACCCAGTGACATCACACACACACTGGGAAGGAAGTTAACCCTTCCAGTACCACAGAAAGGAAAGACACATAAATGGGAAGTGCACACAATACATACAACGTGCATAACATACACACACCTAACATAAAGGTAGCTAGGTGTGACCGGATGCCAGGGCAGCAAGCTGCCTAGCGACGCTCAGGCTGCTCTGCTGCAAAATACAACACTGGTTGCCCGCGGCAACCACAAGTGAGGCCACTGACAAGCGGCCCTCACCCGTGGTTGAATACCCATACAAAACCGCAGGCAACTGCATGCGGTAAAGGAGTCATGGGCATGGCCGTGACAACCCCCCACAGTAGATATGGCCTCTCTGTGTCCCCATAACAATTGTTATGCCCCTTTACAGTAGTAATGCCTTCTCTTCCCCCCTTTACAGTAGTAATGCCCTTTCTGTGCCCCCTTTAAGGTAGTAATGCTCTCTCTGTGCCCCCTTCACAGTAGTAATGCCCTCTCTGTGCACCCTTACATCAGTAATGCCCACAATGAGCACTCTTCACTGTAGTAATGCTCTCTCTCTCTGCCCCCTTAATAGTAGTAATGCCCTCTCTGTGCCCCTTCACAGAAGTAATATCCACTCTGTGCCCCCTTCACAGTAGTTATGCCCTCTCTTCGCCCCCTTCACAGTAGTAATGACCTCTCTGTGCCCCCTTTAGAGTAGTTATGCCCTCTCTGTAGTTATGTCTTCATTGTTCCCTCCCTTACAGTAATGAGGCCCTCTCTGCTACCCTTCACAGTTGTAATGCCCTTTCTGTGCCCCCTACATACCAGAAATGCTCTCACTGTGCCCCCTTACAGTAGTAATGCCCTCTCTGTGCACCATACACAGTAGTAATGTCCTCTCTGTGCCTCCTTCACAGTAGTAATGCCCTCTATGTGACCCCTTTAAAGTAGTTATGTCCACACTGTGCCCCCCAGCCTCATAGTAGTAATGCAATCTCTGTGCCCTCTTCACAGTAGTAATGCTCTCTTTGTTCCCCCTTTCTGTGCCCCCTTCACAGTAGTAATGACCTATCTGTGCCCCTTCACAGTAGTAAGTCCTCTTTGCTCCCTCCTTCACAATAGCAATGCCCTCTGTGTGCCCTTCAGTGTAGTTATGCCCTCACTGTGTCCCCCGGCCTCACGATAGTAATGCCCTTTCTGTGCCTCCCTTACAGTAGTAATGCCCTCTCGGTGTACCCTTCACAGTAGTAAAATATAAAGAACTAACTACTCACCTTGTCCATTCCCTGATGATTAGATCCAGCACTCCTCTGCAGGCAGCCAGGCACATATCGCGCTGCAGCACTGTGTGGGAGGAGTGCACAGGCAGATCTGTAGGCTCCTCCTACACAGTCTGGCAGCGCAATCTGTGCCTGCAGGGCTGAATGGTGAAGCAGAGAATTGACGGCATCATGAGCTGCCATTGGAGACAATATAATCTGCTTTACATTGCCACACAGGCTCTTGTTAAGTCAAGTTCAGATACTTCTTCACAGAACTGTATGATAGTTACCTTGAGTTAAAAAGGAGTTATCTGGTTTCCTATATTGATGACCTATCCTCAGGATAGGTCATCAATATAAGATCTGCAGAGGTCCAACTTCCGGCATCCTTGCCGATCAGCTGTTTGAAGAGGAGGCTGCACTTATAAGCTCTGCCTTCTTTTCACTGTTTTACTACTTTCTTACTCACTGATAACATTGCAGTGGTAAGCATGTGTAAATACAGCTCCTCCATTCCCATTCATTTCAATGGGAAGAAGCAGTTTCATTTAAACTGCTCCTTTCCATTGAAGTAAATGAGAATGATGGAGCTGTAATTACACCAGATCACCACTGTGATGTTGATGGCAAGCAGGTAAACAGAGAAGAGAATACAGCACTGCATTCTCTTCAAACAGCTGATCGGCAGGGGTGCTGGGAGTCGAACCCCCACCGATGATATTGATGACCTATACTGTCTTGTATGTCCCTTGTGCATATCATATCATGACATAAAGAATTTTAGGTTTCCAAGTAGCAAGCATTTGTGTTTGGCCTTTAATTAGCTGTTTGGCAATTGTTTAAATCCAACATGGCAGGTGGGGTGTGCACCCCAGGCCCTGCTCTAAGCAGAACTTTGCATTTTGAACTGTAAAGTTTAACAGCATACTAAAAAAAATCAAGACGTCTAGAAATTATAGAACTATCCTCATAATGAATGAATATAGAGCTGGCATTGATATCAAATTGATATCCATACAAATGCTGTACTGTAAGGACTGTGCAGAAATGAAAAGAATTTACATTTGTGGTTGGCCCTACTATTAGTTACCCTAATCAGATGACAGTAGTACATTTAGTATGTTATTCCAGGCTGATGTTTAGAGGGTTTGTTTCCGAGCAGTGCTAGTAGATGTTTAACAGTGTTGCTATTTGTAGCATTTAGTAATGTAATCAGAACAATTCACTGTCAAGAAGATACAGTTTCCATCCTGCACAAACACACCTAGTTTTTTTTAAAGTTTTTTTAAACAAAACAAAAACATGAACTGTTGAAATGAAGCAGAATGAGGTTATCTTTTATCTGGATTGATTAAGGTGGCCATACACATCTGAAAACAGATGATTTCAACCAAAACAAACATTTGTTGAGTTAAATTTTAATGGATTGTCTAACTTCAAAAAATGCAATTTTTCACATTGACCAAGTTAGTACAAGACACTTACTATGTGTTATGATATTGCCTCCTTTACTGGCTTGATTCATTTTTCTATCGCAGTATACACTACTTGTTTCCAGGGGTTATGACCACCTATGAAGCGCAGATATGAGGAGGTCAGGATGGGAGCTGCTACATTTACGTACCTATGCCTGCTCCATGGTTCCAGCCACCAGAGAGGCTAGCAATTTTTTCCTATAGTGCGCAAACACGAACACTGCTGCTGGATTGTAGGGTGGTCGTAATCCCTGGAAACAAGTAGTGCATAATGTGATGAAAAAAAGAATCACGCCAGCAAAGTAAGCAATATGGACAATCACAATACATTAATAAGTGGCTTGTAATACGTTTTTCTACATGACAATTACCATTTGCTGAAGTGAGACAACGCATTTAACAATGCACAGTCATTTTAAGTGCCTGATGATAGGCTATTATCATTTGAAAAGAAGTTGACCATGTTCGATATTTTTCGTCCAATAGTCAGACGGAAGACCTTTTGTTTAAAGAAAGAACATTTATGAATGAAAGATCTTTCTTTAAAAGAATATTCCCAGAAAGTTATTTTTTCCATTACCCAGTTTTAAAGAACTTGTATGGGCAGTTTGAGCAACTGTAACGGCCAATATGGACTAAAATGTGTATGGCCTTGACTGTGAAACAAATGTTCACCAGATGTTTGTTCGACTGCTGTTCAGCCATCAACCAACTTCTATCTAATGTGTACAGCCACCTATAGAGTTAAGTGCATAGATAACAAAGGCAGCCCATGCAGCTGCTATGGGCACAGGAGAAGTCCATCTCAGGATACGAACCCTATACTTATTTCCCATTGGTTGTGTGCGCAAAGTAATATTAGTAATAATTTAGGAGGAAGTAACATGATGGTGAATCTTTGATGACATGATATTGTTTAGGTCAATTATTTCCAACCTAATTACTGCAGGCAGTGACTGTAATGGGGAGCCGGCGACGCGCTTCCTCCTTGCGGTGCCGCCGGCATCCCACATCTGTGCAGGAGCGAGGATGCGGCCTGCGTCCTCGTCTCCATGGGGACCATCTTCCTAGCTGAAAGAGGTACTGAGCGCCGATCGCAGCAATTTATCGGCGCTCAGATGGTTTGGGCTGGATTTGGGTCACGTGACGCTGGCCATGTCATGTGACCCACTTGTTCTGCTATTTAAACAGGCAGCCTGCTGGCCACAGGTTGCATGTGAATGGTCTTGCTACCCTCACAAGCATTTTCGTATTCTGCCTTCTGTGTGTTTTGGACCTCGGCTCTGTCTTTGACCTCGACCTTGTGACCTCCCTGGAATTGACGTGACCTCTTGGCTTTAGACTCCGGATTGTGTTTTGACTTTATTATCTTATTGCTCCCTGTGTACCTGCGTGACCTCTTGGCTTTGGCTTATCTGACTCTGTTACGGTACTTCTGTTATCTTCTTAGACCACTGCACATATCTAAGTGAGGGACTGCTGCCAAGTTGTACGCTGTTGGTTAGGACGTGCCATGCAAGTAGGCAGGAACAGAGGTGAGGTGGAGTTTAGGGCTGCACTTATCCCTACCCTCTGTCGTGACAGTGACATATCTTCAATGGAGGCAGACAACACGATTGCTAGAGGGCCCAGAGTGGAGAAGGGGCCTGGCACTGAACTTTCTCTCCTCCTGAAATGAAAGCACTGCCTTTTAATGCAGTTGCCTAGAAATTATAGAAATATCCTCATAGTGAATGCAAACAGATTATTACAATAACTGTATAAATCCCTATGCACTGGGCTCCCCTAGTGGTGGCTGCAGGTTGCTAGCTTTGTAACATACAGTCATGGCCGAAAGTGTTGGCAGTCCTGAAATTAAGTATTTCTCTTAATGATTGCAATAACACGTTTTGTTATACACCTTAATTTCCTTTGTGTGCATGAGAACAACACAAAAATATAAAAAAAATATATATAATTTCACTCAAAACACCAAAAAGGCCAGAGAAATTTACTGGCAGCCTCAACTTAATATTTGGTTGCACACCCTTTGGAAGAAATAACTGAAATGAATTTCTTCCTATAACCATTAATAAGTTTCTTACACCTATCAACTTTGGCTTTTTCCGCGACAACTCAAAATCGGAACCATGGTAACCGGCAATGGGAAGGGGATGTGTATATTTATTAAAGATGTGTATATTTCTAACCACTTTTCTGTTACCAGAAATTGGAAGACAAGCATATAGTACATATATAAGCAGAATCAGGATATTTATAAAAATGTCTATTTAATGCAGGGCAGCACGTAAAGAAACATGGTACTAGGCATGCCTACTGACAAAGGAAGGTTTGTTGCTCTATATGTCCTATAAAGCTTAACAAATTAGTAAAAAAATAACCCGGTAAAACATTGCCTGGACTCATTAAACAGACAATGAACTGCTAATGAACATGGAACAGCCCAAGGTTTTTTTTAGGGAATTATAATGAGGAAGAAAATTGTCTCCTGAGCTAACAATTTGAAGTACTCGGGGCCACATGCTGCTACTATCTAATTTTTGGTCTGAATGTAACTACATGCCTACAAGAATAACTGATGTTAGTGATGTTATAATTCTACAGTGCATACACTGAGTGCAAACACATGACCTTGACATTTCATAGCTTTTGTCAGCTTTATAATATTTTCTTCTTTGGGTTCTGCTGCACCAAATATGCAGTCTCAATTATCTTGTTTATACAGTGGACTAAGATACCACTAGGTAAAATGACATCACATCTGTCTTCTGGGCCATGGTATTCACTGTATAAGTGATCCCCAGTTTGATTTTGTAGATGTAGGACAATCTGTGTGCAACTATACAGTCAAGTCACATTATTATGACCGCCAGCTAATATCCAGAGTAACAGCCATGTGCAGCTCAGACAACATCTAGGTGGGTTGGGGGTGACTCAATAAAGTTCTGGTAGGTTTTCACAGGTACCAGGAGCCATACTAACTATAGTGCATCCCACAGCTACTGGGATGTGCATGGGAGGCTCCATTGCACAAACACAATGATCAAGGTAATCCCATTGATGCTCAACTGTGTTCAAGTCTGGGAAATTAGGGGGCCAGAGTTTTACTTGGAAGTTTTTGTCATGCTCTTTCAATCAGTGTTGGACATTTCTAGCCATGTGACCTGTTGCACTGTCATGCTGGAAGATCACATCCAGACAATCGGCACGTATTAGTGTACATGATCTGTAAGGAAAGATTCATACCCAAATCAGTTAAGAGTGGCTTGCACATGGATGAGTAGGCCCACATAATGCCGAGAAAGCATTCCCAAGACCACCATCAGCTTATGTTCTTCCAGCAAAGGTTGTTTGTTCTCTGATGTTTCTTGCCAACGTCCATCTGTTCAATGAAGGAGAAAACATGGCTCAATGGAAAAGGCAACCTTTTCCCAATCAGGAGATGTCCAATTTCCATACTGCTGCAAAAATTGAAGCCTTTCCTGCCAATGCAACTTCATTAGCAGAAGTGCAGTGACCATTTATTAGTTTCAGAGCCCATATACAGTAGGGTTTGCTGAACTGTTGCTTTAGACACACATCTGATTTATGGTTTATTTTCAGGGTGAGCTGCTCCACTATAGCATATCGGGCTGCCCTCACTCACCTTTGTAGCAGATGTTCACCTCTCATATCAGTGAAACATCTGCAGTTTCTATGTCACGTATTCACAATTTGCCATTTGTCCACTCATGATATACTTTCATCATAGCAGCACATGAACAGTTCACAAATTGCACAGTTTCAGAAATGTCGCCCTTGGCTCGAAAGCTAATAATCATGCCATTTTGCAACTCTGATAAATTTACTCTTTTACCCATGACAGTAACAAGGGATATGTGTGCAGACAGCCTATCGCACACCTTATATACCCTACCAAACCAGTTCACGACATATGAGTTCATGAGTTATTATAATAATGTGACTCAACTGTGTAACTGTCCGTGTTAAAAGCTGTTTTACAAGAAAATGTGCTAGACTTGCAAATGCTTAAATCAGTGGCACAACTCCTTATGAGATTGTTTGCAGAGCCTAACTGCGAATAGAGTATATGAGTATATGGTCTTGAAAACACATTTTGATATATTCTATTTGGGCATTCTGAGTCAATAAAGGAGTGCTCCTAGTTTGAGACCTTCACCAGTTAACCAACATGGTAACAAAGAAATTATCTCTCTGGAGCACCTAACATATTCATGCATTACAGAGAAGGATCATTGATTTTAGGACCTGTCACAGTTGGCACATTATAGAGCAGGAGGAGCTAAGCAGATTGATATATAGTTATGTAGGGAAAGATTCAGTAAAATTTGTATATTATACATTTATATCTCTCTTATTTCTGACTTCAGCTGTACCTGAAGAAGGTGTTATCAGTAATTGATGGCAATTACATACATAGGGCCAGTCACTGGAAGTTGTAAATGTCTTAAATTCAGAGGATTAAATGTATAAATCAAAAGTTTTTCTTTAAGAATACCTTAGTTTAAAAAAAAGAAGTTTGCATAATGACCGTGCTTCTTTGTACAATCATAACTGTAAAAGAATGTGTCTTTTTTGGGCTCCCCTAATGTCTTTTTTAGCCATATCTTTAATGGTTTCAGCTGCATAGCTAGATGCATTTCTCTCTGAAGGAGGAGACATATCCTTTCCGTGAAATCTGCCAGCACTGTACTGCTGTGGTGTCCTTTCCCTTACCTCCCACTATGTTTGTTTTCAGCTCCAGACAGAACATATAAGGAGAGGGGGGAATCATTTACAGAAATGTAAAAGGATCCTGAGAATTCAGAAGCAGTGTACAAGCAGTTCTTTTATCAGGCTCAGAATCCCAGCTAGCTCTGACACGTCCCCACTGCCTCTCTACCATCTCTGTTACTAAGGACTGATCTTGGCTGACAAATGGCAGTGGACTGCAAATTAGATGGACGCGAGACCGCTAGTGGCCATGGCTTTGCAGCTTTTTTTCAGGTGGATGCAGGTTTATTTTTTAAATGAAGTGATTAGTTAGTTACACCATTAGTAAGGCTACTTTCACACTTGCGTTAGGAGCGGATCCGTCTGGTATCTGCACAGACGGATCCGCTCCTATAATGCAAACGCTTGCATCCATTCAGAACGGATCCGTTTGCATAACCATGAACAAAAAAAAAAAAAAAAAAAATTTTTTTTTTTTTTTTTTTTTATTCATGATAATGCAAACGGATCCGTTTTGACTTTACATTGAAAGTCAATGGGGGACGGATCCGTTTGAAAATTGAGCCATACTGTGTCATCTTCAAACGGATCCGTCCCCATTGACTTCCATTATAAGGCTACTTTCACACTAGCGTTCGGGGCTCCGCTTGTGAGTTCCGTTTGAAGGGGCTCACAAGCGGCCCCGAACGGATCCGTCCAGCCCTAATGCATTCTGAATGGATGCGGATCCGCTCAGAATGCATCAGTCTGGCTCCGTTTGTCCTCTGCTCCGCTCAGCAGGCGGACACCTGAACGCAGCTTGCAGCGTTCAGGGCTCCGCCTGGCCGTTCGGAGGCAAACGGATCCGTCCAGACTTACAATAAGTCAATGGGGACGGATCCGTTTGAAGTTGACACAGTATGGCTCAATTTTCAAACGGATCCGTCTCCCATTGACTTTCAATGTAAAGTCAAAACGGATCCGTTTGCATTATCATGAACAAAAAAAAAAAAAAAATTTTTTTTTTTTTTTTTTGTTCATGGTAATGCAAACGGATCCGTTCTGAACGCATCTAAACGTTTGCATTATAGGTGCGGATCCGTCTGGGCACATACCAGACGGATCCGACCTAAACGCAGGTGTGAAAGTAGCCTCAGTCTGGACGGATCCGTTCGCCTCCGCACGGCCAGGCGGGCACCCGAACGCTCAGGTGTCCGCTCACTGAGCGGAGGCTGAGCGCTGGCAGGCGGATGCATTCTCAGTGGATCCGCCTCCATTCAGACTGCATCAGGGCTGGACGGCTGCGTTCGGGACCGCTCGTGAGCCCCTTCAAACGGAGCTCACGAGCGGACACCTGAACGCAGGTGTGAAAGTAGCCTTAGTTACACCATTCTCTATTACATGAAATGAAATTGTACGAAAGTACAGTGACTCTTTAAACTTTTCCCACAAAACTATGTATCAATCTGCTCAGCTTCTCCTGCTCTATAACATGGTACCTGCAGATTGCACTGCATTTTGTGGCGAAAGGTCCTCTTTAATAGGTTTCATATAATTCCTTCTTTCTCCTGTGTAAGCACTGCAGGGGAATTACTTACTTGCTGCTGGGTTCCCCTGCAAATTAAAGCTGACTGCTGCAGGGGACAACTTGAGATCAGCTTGTTTTTCAGGAAAACGCCTAATAAAATGGGATTGTAAAATGCACACAAAGGGATATTCTATTATTTTTTTAACAATTAATAAATATTGGGAAGGAGGAGTTAAAAAAGTTATAATTGCTCTGAGAGTAAGGGTATAACTATAGAGTGTGCAGAGGTAATAATTGCATCTTGGCCCTAGAGCCTGTGGTGACACAATGGCCCTTCTGTCACATGCAGTAAGAAGACACTAGTATTACAAACGGTAGGTGATAAGTGAGGAGTCCTTTTGCTGGTTCTGTATTGGGGCCCAGGAGCTTCACGTTATATCTCTGGGCGCCAATCTGGTTAAGACATAATCTAAACAAAAGCGGATAGAAAAATCTATAGGATCTCATAACCAAGCAAGAGATTCCTGTATTTTAGGTAGTGTATGCATTTGGTAGTATGCAGTAATGCGTTTTCCTCATATATGTTACCAGCAGCTCTACTAGGCCTTAGTAAAATGAGGAAGTCATATATGGAAATATTTAGTCCACTATATGTGTCAAAACTAGGCCTGCACGATATATCACCAAAGCAATCGTATCGCGATAATCGCTGATTGCGATATGGCGATTTGGCTGACCCAAAAATGCTGCGATTATTTTTCGCTTTATAAGACACACTGTGCGTCTCATAAAGCGACTTTTTACGTGGCTGACACTGATGTATCGCCGGCCTCTATGCTGCACAGCGCAGCCGGCGATACATCAGTTACAGTGCGGGGAGGGGGAGGGGCTGGAGGCAAGTCCCAGCGGGCCCCGCACACATAACTGTCTTTGTATGTAAAGTCTTTCTTTACTGCTGAAACAATCGCTCTCCTATTGATAAACTCCTATTGATAAAATCGCCAACCTCTGTACTCACTATGAATGCACTGCAACGAGAGGGCTGGCGCATGACTTCAGTCAGTTGTGCTCCTGCTTCATAAATGAAGTGGAAGGAGCGTGACTGACTGAGTCAGTCACGCGCCGGCCGGACCGCTCGCTGCAGTGCATTCATAGTGAGTACAGAGGCTGGCGATTTTATCAATAGGAGTTTATCAATAGGAGAGCGATTGTTTCAGCAGTAAAGAAAGACTTTACATACAAAGACAGTTATGTGCGCGGTTTAGGACACATGAGGGGACATTAATAAAGTAATGCTGTGACACATAAGGCCATGAGGGGGACCAAATAATATGCTATATGTATGTCATTCACACATATAGCATCTTATGCTGGCTCCCCTCATGGCCCTATGTGTCATAGCACACATCCCCCATAACAGTGCATCATCAACAGATCCGCCCCATAACAGTGCTTCATCAATAGGTCCCCCATAACAGTGCCATCCAAAGAATCCCCCATAACAGTGCCATCCACAGATCCCCCGTAACAGTGTCATCCACAGATCCCCATAACAGTATGTCATCCACAGATCCCCCATAACAGTGTCATCCACAGATCCCCCATAACAGTGTCATCCACAGATCCCCATAACAGTGCATCATCCACAGGTCCCCCATAACAGTGTTTACCACCATAACAGTGTATCCTCTACAGATACCCCATAACAGCGCCATCCAAAGAATCCCTCATAACAGTGCCATCCGCAGATCCCCATAACACTGCCATCCACAGATCCCCATAACAGTGCCATCCACAGATCCCCCATAACAGTGCCATCCACAGATCCCCCATAACAATGTCATACCCAGATCATCATTAGTTCAAAATCTACCAAAAGCACACCTTCTGGTTCAAAATCTTTTTTTTCTTATTTTCCTCCTCAAAAACCTAGGTGTGTCTTATAATCAGGTGCATCTTATAAAGCAAAAAATACAGTAACTAAGTGACGGGTCACGGCAGGGGCTCCTGTGGCAGCGTCAGTGGCTCATATGGGAAAATCCAAGCAAATAGACCTCTAGCACAATTCCCTTAAAATATCGCATTGCATATCGTTATCGCAATTTTTAGGACGCTAATCGCAATCGCACAAAATTCCCATATCGTGCAACTCTAGTTAAAACCGTAAAAAAAAAACTTTTTTTATTTTATTTATTTTTTACAATTTCATTGTAGCTTCATCCCATCTGCTGTTCTTAGTAATTATCATGTGCTTAGCGCTGTAATATGTACTATTTTAGAAGGAGTGTGTTTTTCTTTCCAAAGCTCAGTATATCATTACATAGTTCTTGGTAAAAAGTCTCATAAACTTTCAAAGTTAATTGAATCCAATGTTTAGCTATTTCAAGACATTTATAGACTGCATTTTGGCTTCAGAGCAAACCATAGAGGTACTAATTAGAGATGTCGCGAACATAAAATTTTCAGTTTGCGAACGGCAAACGCGAATTTCTGCAAATGTTCGTGAACGGGCGAACCGCCATAGACTTCAATAGGCAGGCGAATTTTAAAACCTACAGGGACTCGTTCTGGCCACAATAGTGATGGAAAAGTTTCAAGGGGACTAACACCTGGACTGTGGCATGCCGGAGGGGGATCCATGGCAAAACTCCCATGGAAAATTACATAGTTGACGCAGAGTCTGGTTTTAATCCATAAAGGGCATAAATCACCTAACATTCCTAAATTGTTTGGAATAACGTGCTTTAAAACATCAGGTATGATGTTGTATCGATCAGGTAGTGTAAGGGTTACGCCCGCTTCACAGTGACAGACCAAACTCCCTGTTTAACGCACCGCAAACAACCACAAACAGTCCATTTGCACAACTGCAAACTCCCCATTTGCACAAGGTTGGATACCAAGCTAGCCATGTCCCGTTCCTTGTCCTCACTGATGTCATTGAAGGTCTCTTCCTCCACCCAGCCATGTACAACACCAAGGGTCTTCGAAATGTGACAACAAGCCCCCTGGGACGCCTGCTGTGGGTGGTTGGTCTTCCACCTCCTCAAAGCCACCTTCCTCCTCTGACTCCTCTTCTTCAGACTCCTCTCTCTGCATTGCCTCTCTCTGTGTTATTATAAGGTGTGTTAAGTAGTACTATTCCTATCAGTTTAATCCCTGTTACGTCCCCTATCAGGGGACGTGTATATGGAATCGATTTTAGGAACCGGGAGATGGAAAAAGATGCTTGGTCGGTCCTCCTACGTCCAATTTGGGGCACTGCGCGTGCAATCTACTGTGCCACCAGATAGGAAAAGTACTACTTAACACACCGCTCCTATCAGTTTAATCCCTGTTACATCCCCTATCAGGGGACGTGTATGGAATAGATTTTAGACAACCGCAAAGAGTTGTCAATATAGTTGACACACTCATGACATAAATTTTATACCTCTATGCGTCATTCTTGGTGTAGTGATGACTGTGCTCATGCGCACGTTTGGAAGATTGCAGGCGATGGGGGTTTTTCAAAGCCTATGGTCGTGCTGAGGTAGTTCAGTGACAGTTAAGTGACCCAGAAAACAATGATTCTGCAGTGTGGGCCCATTGTTGGCCTAGTAGGCTTTAATGATCACCTTAGATGATCACAAAGAAAATTAATGTTTTTTCTATGCAAAATTATCCAGCCGATCGCTTTTGGTCTGTTCACAATGAAGCAACGACCTTATCATCTGGGGTGTGCCAACATAGCCATTGCCAACACACTCATAGAGGTGGTCGCTTCATTGTGATACGCAAGCCCCTTCACCACAACGAGGTAACGATCACGAAGGGGAATTGACACATGTATGTGCCTTTTTTTTTGTTTGGTTTTTGAAGCCACAGTGCAGCACCAGAGGCCAGAAAAATTAGGCATGTACACATGCCTGAAAAATTAGGTATTGTTGCAGCCGCTGCTGTAGCAGCGGACAGAAAAATTAATGTTTCCCAGGCAGAAAGTGCCCTAAAACATTGCGGCTTGAACCCTAGTTGGTGGCGGATAAGTCACTCAAGTCACCCGGCATTCAGAGATAAAATACAGCAGCGTGTGGACCATTTTTAGCCCAAGGCAGCTCATCTCATCAAGCCTTTTTTAGTCTAATGTATCGCCCACTGTCAGTCCCTTCGGGATCCATCCCTCATTCATCTTAATAAAGGTCAGGCATCCTAGACTTTTTTGACCTAGGCGACTTCTCTTCTCAGTGACAATACCTCCTGCTGCACTGAAGGTCCTTTCTGACAGGACACTTGAAGCGGGGCAGGCCAGAAGTTCTATCGCAAATTGGGATAGCTCAGGCCACAGGTCAAGCCTGCACACTCAGTAGTCAAGGGGTTCATCGCTCCTCAAAGTGTCAATATCTGCAGTTAAGGCGAGGTAGTCTGCTACCTGTAGGTCGAGTCGTTCTCTGAGGGTGGACCCCGAAGGGCTGTGGCGATGCGTAGGACTTAAAAAGCTATGCATGTCCTCCATTAACAACATGTCTGTAAAGCATCCTGTCCTTGCCGGCGTGGTCGTGGGAGGAGGAGGATTACTTTCACCTCTTCCCCTGTTAGATTCCCGTTGTGCTATGACATCACCCTTATACGCTGTGTAAAGCATACTTTTTAATTTATTTTGGAAATGCTGCATCCTTTCCGACTTCCGGTAATTCGGTAACATTTCAGGCACTTTCTGCTTATACCGGGGGTCTAGTAGCGTGGCCACCCAGTACAGATTGTTCTCCTTCAGCCTTTTTATACGAGGGTCCCTCAACAGGCACGACAGCATGAAAGACCCCATTTGCACAAGGTTGGATGCCGAGCTACTCATGTCCCGTTCCTCGTCCTCAGTGATCTCACTGAAGGTATGTTCTTCCCCCCAGCCATGTATAACACCACGGGTACCAGATAGGTGACAACGAGCACCCTGGGATGCCTGTTGTGGTTGGTCTTCCTCCTCCTCCTCAAAGCCACATTCCTCCTCTGACTCCTCTTCCTCACACTCCTCTTCCAGCGTTGCTGATAAGGCTGTTTCTGGTGGTGATGGTGACCACAACTCTTCCTCTTCCTCTTCACGCTCATCTACGGCCTGATCCAGCACTCTTCGCAGGGCACACTCCAGGAAGAAAACAAATGGGATGATGTCACTGATGGTGCCTTCGGTGCGACTGACTAGGTTTGTCACCTCCTTAAAAGAACGCATGAGCCTACAGGCATTGCGCATTAGCGTCCAGTAACGTGGCAAAAAAATTCCCAGTTCCGCAGAGGCTGTCCTAGCACCCCGGTCATACAAATACTCATTGACTGCTTTTTCTTGTTGGAGCAGGCGGACGAACATTAGGAATGTTGAATTCCAACGTGTCGGGCTGTCGCAAATCAAGCGCCTCACTGGCATGTTGTTTCGCCGCCGGATATCTGAAAAGAGCTCCATGGCCGTGTAGGAATGCCTGAAATTGCCACACACCTTCCTGGCCTGCTTCAGGACGTCCTGTAAGCCTGGGTACTTATGCACAAAGCGTTGTACAATCAGATTACACACATGTGCAATGCACGGCACATGTGTCAACTTGCCCAAATTCAATGCCGCCAACAAATTGCTTCTGTTGTCACACACCACTTGGCCGATCTCCAGTTGGTGCAGAGTCAGCCACTGATCCACCTGTGCGTTCAGGTCGGACAGGAGTGCTGGTCCAGTGTGACTCTCTGCTTTCAGGCAAGTCAACCCCAAGACGGCGTGACACTGTCGTATCCGGGATGTGGAATAGCCCCTGGGGAGCTGGGGGGGGTGCCATTGATGTGGAGCAAGACGCAGCAGAAGAGGACTCAGCCGAGGAGGTTATGGAAGAGGATAGAGTAGGAGGAGTAGAGGAGGTGGCAGCAGGCCTGCCTGCAAGTCGTGGCGGTGTCACCAACTCCTCTGCAGAGCCACGCATTCCATGCTTGGCAGCCGTCAGCAGGTTTACCCAATGCGCAGTGTAGGTGATATACCTGCCCTGACCGTGCTTTGCAGACCAGGTATCAGTGGTCAGATGAACCCTTGCCCCAACAGTGTGTGCCAGACATGTCATTACTTCCTTTTGCACAATCGAGTACAGGTTGGGGATTGCCTTTTGTGCAAAGAAATTTCAGCCAGGTACCTTCCACTGCGGTGTCCCAATAGCTACAAATTTTTTGAAGGCCTCAGACTCCACCAGCTTGTATGGTAAAAGCTGGTGGGCTAAGAGTTCAGACAAGCCAGCTGTCAGACACCGGGCAAGGGGGTAACTTTGTGACATTGGCTTCTTACGCTCAAACATGTCCTTGACAGACACCTGACTGTGGGCAGATGAGCAGGAACTGCTCAAGGCGACAGACGGAGTGGTGGATGGTTGAGAGGGAGCAAGGAGGACAGCAGTGGTTGACGTGGCTGAAGATGCTGGACCAGGAGGAGGATGCCGGCTTTGAGTTTGTGTGCTGCTTGTACTCATGTGTTGATCCTATAGGCGTTTGTGATGTGCGATCATGTGCCTTCGCAAAGCAGTTGTACCTAGGTGGGTGTTGGACTTCCCACGACTCCGTTTCTTTTGGCACAGGTTGCAAATGGCATCGCTGTTGTCAGAGGCAGACACACAAAAAAATTGCCACACTGCTGAGCTCTGCAATGACGGCATTCTGGTGGTGGCAACAGCATGCGTTGATTGGCGTGCTGTCTGGCTGACCCCGGGTGCCGATGCATGCGGTCTGACTGTGCCACTAGCTCCTTGCGATGACCTCCCCCTGCTTCCAACTCGTCTCCTCCTCCTCTCTGTCTCCCCATTAGAACTTTCCACCTGTTCTTCTTCTCTTCGAGCGGGCACCCACGTGACATCCACGGACACATCGTCATCATCAACCGCTTCACTTGTATCTGACAACTCAGCAAAGGAAGCAGCAGCGGGTACAACATCATCATCATCATCACACCGTACGTCCATGTGTGTAATGCTGCCTGACTGAGACATATCCCTGTTATCTACATCTTCTGGCAATAATGGTTGCGCATCACTCATTTCTTCCAACTGATGTGTAAATAACTCCTCTGACAGATCAAGTGAAGTGGCTGTGGTGCTAGTGTTGGTGGTGGCGGCAGGCAGGCGAGTGGTAACTTGAGAGGTGCCCGAAGCTGAGCTGGAGGAGGATGGTGCGTCAAGGTTCCGAGCGGAAGCTGTAGAAGATTGGGTGTCCTGTGTTAGCCAGTCAACTATGTCCTCAGAACTTTTCGAGTTCAGGGTACGTGGCCTCTGAACACTGGGCATTATTCTAGGGCCAAAAGGAATCACAGCACCACGACCATGACGGCCCCTGTGGGGTGGCCTGCCTCTGCCTGTCATTTTTTTTAGATTAGTTAAGTTGTACTATGCGTGCAAGCTACTGTGACACCAGATATGAGTTGCGCTGAAGTGACACTATGGACTTGCAGCTGGGCCTTAAACACACAAACACGTGTGTGCAACTGACTACTATTTATTCATAGTCAAAATTGTTGTTTTTCTTTAAATGTAATCGAATGTGACACCAGAAATGAATGGCGCTGAAGTGACACTATGGACTTGCAGCTGGGCCTTAAACACACAAACACGTGTGTGCAACTGACTGCTATTTATTCACAGTCAAAATTGTTTTTTTTCTTTAAATGTAATCGAATGTGACACCAGATATGGGTTGCGCTGGTGACTCTATGCACTTGCAGGGCATGAAACACACGCGCGTTCCGGCAACTGACTGCTATTATATTACAGTCAAAAAAGTTTTTTTTTTTTTTAATGCAAGCTACTGTGACACCAGATATGAGTGGTGACACTGGGCAAGTGGGCACAGTATACGCTGTGAGCCTGACACACACGCTGGCAGGCAGGCAACTGCAATTAGATTACACAGGAAAAAAAAGCTGAATTATGTTCTAGCCCTAAAAAGGGCTTTTTGGGGTGATCTCCTAACAGCAGAGATCAGATGAGTCCTTTAGGACTGTAGTGGACACTGAATACTCTAGCCTAGCTATCGATTTCCCTATTAAATCAGCAGCAGCTACACTGTCCCTCCTCTCACTAAGAATGCAGCTTCCGAATGAATCTAAAATGGATGCTGTCCAGGAGGTGGGAGGGTCTGGGAGGGAGGGTCTGTAGTGTACGGGAACTGTAATACCCGTCACTACCAAAGTGTCACTTGGTGTGCTGTCGTCCCTCCTAATTATGGGGAAGTTGTTATATGTCAGTTTTATAAAATGTCATGTAATGTATGTATTTTCCTGTTACTGAAACTTGCATGTACAGGCCTGCTAGGGGTGTCATTCCAGCTTCTAGTCAATAGAGGGAGCTAGGGAGCCCTAGTTTATATAAGGCCCAGACAAGGAAGTAAAAGTCAGTCTAGACCACAGCTCAGAAGTTTCTAGAGCCTGAGGAAGTGTCCAGAAGTTGAGAGAGACAGAGAAGCAAAGATCAGGAAAGCAAGAGGTACTCAGAAAGACAGAGGAGGTACTGATAAAAGCGATAGCCAAGGATATAAAGCCAGAACTAGGTTAATGGGCCTTGGTGAAGATATGCTATATTCCAGGATCAGACAGAATTAGAGTGCAAGCTCCTGTGCTGCAAGTCCTGTGTTCAACACTCTGTAATCACCTTGCTGTAACTGAATTGCCTGCATCGACCGAATTGCAAAATCGACTGTATCCCAAGGAACTGCGATTCCAATATTGTCTCTGCTTGAAAACTACTAAAGTTGGAGTTCTGTTTTAATACTACGTTTCCTCAATTTATTTCTGCATCCGCAAACGGCGTGCCACCGTTTACTTGGCACTGGCGTCACGAACTATTTCTACCTATACCTGCCCTTGCAGAGAGTCAGCTGTACCAGGTTAGTGCACTACATCACCCAGAAACACCTATTGCACACAACTTGAGTACGCTGCACCTCTCTTTTGGCGTCACGAACAGGATACGCACGCTTTCCAGTGCAAGAAGCGTGAACTTTGTGCCTTATACAGTTGCCCTGTGACCAAAGTGACAATTTGCCTGTTTATTGCAAGTGGACTTTGTGGACTGAAAATCCTACCCAAAGTGTACTCAAAACCTCTAAAAAGCGCTGTGCAGTATTGCGCTATCCAGAGGAAGAAAATCGCCGCATTGGAGTGTGGTTTTGTGGACTTTTTACAATCCTGCTTGCTGTCAGTGAATGGACAGCGTTTTGCTAAAGATGGCCACCAGCTGCCTGGAGTAAAGTTTCCCGCGCCGCTGAGGACCTTCGTGGGTGGATCCCTGCAAAGACACAGAGAGTCCCGCCCCTCTTCATCATCGCACCGCCGCGGCCCTGCTTCTCCTGCGTCACCGCGGTCTCAGGACGTCCGGAACCTCGCGAGACTTGGCCTGCGCAAGCCCGGCGATACCGGTAAGCACTTGTAACCGGAGGGAAGGGGAGTGTACCGGCCTCTTTAGTCGCCAGCGGCCACCTCTCAATAGACTACCATGTCAGAGCCAGGAGTGCCTGAGCAGCCGGCCCCAGGAGAGCTTGCGGCTCCTGATCACCCTACAGCCCCTAGCATGATGCCCTTTACCATGCCCTACTATTTCGGGGCCCCATGGTTCCCCCGCTACAGGGGAGAGACCCATACCCTACGGGACTTTGAAGAAAAGTTGCTGGCACTATTCCGATTATACCCTATAAATGCCGACCAGCAAATGGAAATCATGCTGGCGCAACTGGTGGGGGCTGCCCGCAGGGAAGTGTTATCATGGCCTGCTACTGAGCGGAGTACTCTAGAACAGATCTTCACCCGCCTCAGAGCCACTTTTGAAACTAGGACTGCCTCAGAGATAAAGATGCACTTCTTTGGCAAGAGACAGAAGCCCGGTGAGTCCCTCCGTGACTATGCCCTATCACTTCAGGAGGCTTTAGGGGCTGTAATCCAGATAGATCCCAAAGAGGCTGATAACCGGGACCAGACCCTGAGGGAACAATTTATCAACGGGGTGTCTAGTGAACAAATAAGGACCCAGTTAAAGATGCTGTCCGCCCAGCACCCTAACAGTGCCTTTCTGGACTTTAAAGAACTGGCTATAAAAATTCTGGGGTCCACAGTATCTCCTGAGTTGAGCGCCCTATCTGAGTCATCAGCCTGCAAGCCAAAACCGCTTGTCACTAACCGAGCTGAGGCCGGCCAAGCTGTTCAAGTGTCAGCTACTGATACTATTGCCATGCTGACAGAGCAAGTAAATCACCTCACTAAAAGTCTAGAGAAAGTGTGCAGAAAAATAGAGGAATGGGAAAAACCCATTATGCTAGATGAAGAATTCCTGTCCCCTCCTAGGCCGTTCCCACCTCCATACCAAGAGACTCACCCCAGGGATCCTGGGAGGCGTAATAGCGGTCGCAAGAAGCCCGTGTGTACATACTGCAAAAAGCTGGGACACACAGAATCCACGTGCTGGCAGTTAAACGGGCAACCCCTGAGGCTGAGGACCAACCCTCGGGAGGTAGAACACTAGGTCCAGAGGATCCAAATTGGATGCCACGTTATGTAGGATCCCATCCTAAAATCAATATAGAGATCAACGGGATCTCCTTTGAAGCCCTATTAGATACTTGGTCTCAGGTCACTACTATTCAGCTGCCTGCATTTGAAAAGTTCTGGGACACCAACCAGTTGACCCAACCGCCTGAATCCTGGGTGGAAATTATCGCCAGCAATGGCAAACCAGTAAAGGTTCATGGATACTGGGAACCCACCCTGCAGGTGGGAGAAGTAACCCTGCCTCAACAGGGAGTGATCGTAGTGCAGGCCGGTGACAGAGGAGGACATCCTGTCATTCTAGGCACCAATGTCTTCAAAAACTGTTATTCAGAAATACTTGCTGTATTACATCAGACTTTGCCCACAGCTTCCTCTGCATCCAGGAGGGTGATTCAAAAGACTATTACTGTGTTAAGTGCCCAGCAGAGGTTTGCTAATGGGAAAGGAGAAATTTGTACTGCCAGGATTAGTGATAATAAACCTGTGACTTTGCCTCCTAATTCTCAAACTCTTTTATGGTGTCGTGCTGTCCTGGGAGTCCAAGGCCGAGATTATCCAGCCCTGGTGGAACCAATCCAGATGGAGGATTATCCTTATGTGAGAGCTGCCAAGTGCCTGGTGAACGTCTCCCAAGGTAAAGTACCTGTCCGTCTGATTAACCTGAGTAATCATCCTGTTGCGCTTACTAAGCATTGCAGTGTTGCCCAGCTGTCCCAGGTGTCCTTCCAAGACATCATTCGTCTTCCAGTGACGGAAAAGCCGCCAGCTGCAGTCAGCGGATGTTCGCCGGTGACCCAGCCACAAGTGCCCTGGTGGGAAGAGCTCCATGTAGGGGACGAGACTACCCCCCAACATCAACAAGAAGGGATTCTACAGCTTGTCAAGGAGCACCACCAGGCCTTCAGTAAGCATGCTACTGACTATGGAGAGGTTAGTGCCATACAACACACCATACCTACTGGCTCTCACCCTCCTATCAAGGAGAGATACAGACCTTTACCACCTACTTCATATCAGACTGTAAAAGAAATGATCCAAGAGATGAAAGACTCTAATGTAATCCGGGACAGCCGTAGTCCGTGGGCTGCACCCCTGGTCCTTGTAAAGAAAAAGGATGGTGGTATCCGTTTCTGTGTGGATTATAGGAAAATTAATCAAATAACCCACAAAGATGCATACCCACTGCCCCGCATTGAGGAGTCACTAACTGCTCTGGGCTCCTCTGCCTATTTCTCCACATTGGACTTGACCAGTGGCTACTGGCAAGTACCCATGGCCCCTGCAGATAGGGAAAAGACTGCTTTCACCACTCCCATGGGCCTGTATGAATTCAATTGTATGCCGTTCGGGCTATGTAATGCCCCGGGAACTTTCCAGAGACTAATGGAGCGGTGTTTGGGTCACAAAAACTTCGAAACAGTGCTGCTGTATCTAGATGACGTCATTGTGTACTCAAAAACATATAAAGACCATCTGAAACATTTGGCAGAAGTATTTGAAATCCTTATCAAATATGGCTTGAAGGTAAAGCCATCCAAGTGTCACCTACTCAAACCTGCAGTAAGATACCTGGGGCATGTAGTAAGCGGAGAGGGAGTGCAACCTGACCCTGATAAATTAGCAGCTGTCCGTAATTGGCCGGTTACTACTACCGTCAAAGAGGTGAGGAGTTTTCTTGGTTTTGCCGGCTACTATAGACGTTTTATCCCCCATTTTACTCAAATAGCTGATCCTATCCAGGAACTCTTGAGGGGGCAACCCAAAAAGAGTCCTAGAACTCCTGTGCCCATTGAGTGGAATGAGAAAAGAGAGATAGCGTTCCAATTGCTAAAAAAGAAACTGACCGAGCCTCCAGTGTTAGGTTATACAGATTATAGCAAGCCCTTCCATCTCTATACTGATGCTAGCAAGCGAGGCCTGGGAGCTGTGTTAGCCCAGATCCAAGAGGGAAAGGAGAGAGTGATAGCATATGCAAGCCGCTCCCTGAAAGGAGCTGAGAAAAATGACCAGAATTATAGTTCCTTCAAACTAGAGTTCCTGGCATTAGTGTGGGCGGTGACAGAAAAATTCAAGGATTATCTAGCCGCCACCCCGTTCATTGCATTCACGGACAATAACCCTCTAGCACATCTAAATACAGCTAAATTAGGGGCTTTGGAGCAGAGATGGGCTTCTCGCCTTGCCAACTATAATTTCTCTGTAAAGTATCGTGCTGGACGCACTAATGATAATGCTGATGCTTTATCCAGGCTTCCCACAGAGACAGCTCCTGATGATGTGCGAGATGCTTGGGAAGATGTAGAGATGCCGGCTTTCTATAACAAATTTGCTCAACAGGATCAGGCTCGAGCTACCAATAACAGAGCTGCAGTTCCTTCACCCTCCAGTAGGCCTGATCCTAAAGAAGAAAGGTGGGTGAAACTACAGTCTGAAAGTAGAGTGCTGGGTGAGTTGTTGGACTTCATTACTAGTGGCAGAGCCCCTGAGAGAATTCGGCGGAAGAGTGCAGATCCTGAGCTCATCAAACTGTGGAGACAGCGCCATCAACTCTTCATACAAAAGGGCCTATTGCTACGGAGAAGCCTAGACCCAGTGTCCAACGAGAGAGTGCACCAGATTCTCATACCCCGACGAGATGCAGGTATGGTGTTGGAGATGTACCACAATCAATCCGGTCACTTTGGGGTCCAAAAAACTGAGGCTACTATCCGCCAGCGGTTTTACTGGGTAGGCATGAGAGAAGACATGGAGAAGTGGTGTCGAGAGTGTGTAGCCTGTGCCTTGAAACGAAGTGAGCACCATGATCAGAGGGCACCACTGAGACCCATTGTAAGTACCCGTCCTCTTGAACTTGTCACCATCGACCATGTAAAACTGGAGCCTAGTCGCTCAGGGTATGTTTATGCCATGACTATTATTGATCATTTCACAAAGTTTGTTGTAGCAGTGCCTGTGAGAGACCAGACAGCCAAGACTACAGCCGAAATGTTCTGGAAGCACTTCCTCCTGCCCTATGGATGTCCAGAAAAGATCCTCACCGATCAGGGACCTGCTTTTGAGTCCCATCTGTTCCATGAACTGTGCCGCTTACACAACTGTAAGAAGATCCGGACAACGGCCTACCATCCTCAAGGTAACGGATTATGTGAAAAAATGAATCAGACCTTGATAGAGATGCTGAGGGCCGTGCCTCCTGAGAACAGAGGAGATTGGCCCAGTCTGTTGCCACAGCTCATGTTCACATACAATCATACCATACATTGTTCCACCGGGTATACCCCTTTTTACTTGATGTTTGGGCGCCAAGGGACATTGCCTGCTGATCATTCATTGGACATACATGTACCTGATTGCATTAACCCATTACCTAACACCGACTGGGTTGCTGAGCACCAAAGGCGATTGGATGCAGCCAAAGCCATTGTTCAGGAACGTATGGACTTTGCTAGAGACCGACAGCAGAGAGACCATGATCAGACAGCCCATGCAGAACCCTTGACCATAGGGGCCGTGGTAGGGTTAAAGAATAACCGCCGTACCAGTAAATTGGACAGTAAGTGGGAGCGAAGTCCCTATGTTGTCACTGCAATCCCAAATGTTGGAACTCACACTTATGAGATCACCCGGGAAGACAAGGGATCCAAATTGTACACCGAAACCGGTTGAAGCTCTGCCTGACACCAGAACCTAGTGCCGAGAGTTCCGGATCTGAATATCCTGTGTCAGAGTCAGCAATATCGCCCGAGGATCCTATGCAGGCTGTCAGTAATCTCAGGTATGACGCTGATCCCATGCATTGGCTTCTGACACCGTGGTTGAACTTGCTGGTGCCTGCTCTGGCACCTACTGTAGCTTCACCTCCAGAAGAGTCTGGTTCAAGATGCTCCGGATCCAGTACCCCCTCTCGTGGATATAGTTGTTCCTGTTGTTCCAGCTGTTCCTGACCAAGGTCTCACGGATGGAGACCCTCCTGTTGCTCCTCTCCCTCCTACCTCGTTGCTAAGGGAAGAGGAGACCCCTGTGTTGAGACGGTCTACCCGGATGACCAGGGGACGCCCGCCAGTCCGTTTAGGAGACTTTGATTATTCTGGTGGTGTCTCCTCCCAAACAGTTGCCACGGGCAATACCTTACTTGACATTTGTGCGCAAGAATGGACTCCTCCACGTGAGCCCTTGCCTGTGATACACCCACAGGAAACTCCTGGGTAGTTCCGTTATTTTGCTGTTCTATTATGGACTTATTCATTGTCATGGACTATCCTGGTTATAATGTTACGCTGTGCCAGGTCAGCGCCCCCGTTCCATTCATTATCCTGAGAGAAGAGAACAACGCCCCTTGTCACTACCCTTCACCTTTGCCAATTGGACCTGATGTAAATGTAAATGCAGATGAATTACATGTATGTATGCCTGCATGTCTCTATTTTCTATTTCAGGTAGAGATTCCAGTTGGGCGACCCATGATGGAGTACGAGGTCGTACTCAGCTTAAAGCAGTGGGGTATGTAGTGTACAGGAACTGTAATACCCGTCACTACCAAAGTGTCACTTGGTGTGCTGTCGTCCCTCCTAATTATGGGGAAGTTGTTATATGTCAGTTTTATAAAATGTCATGTAATGTATGTATTTTCCTGTTACTGAAACTTGCATGTACAGGCCTGCTAGGGGTGTCATTCCAGCTTCTAGTCAATAGAGGGAGCTAGGGAGCCCTAGTTTATATAAGGCCCAGACAAGGAAGTAAAAGTCAGTCTAGACCACAGCTCAGAAGTTTCTAGAGCCTGAGGAAGTGTCCAGAAGTTGAGAGAGACAGAGAAGCAAAGATCAGGAAAGCAAGAGGTACTCAGAAAGACAGAGGAGGTACTGATAAAAGCGATAGCCAAGGATATAAAGCCAGAACTAGGTTAATGGGCCTTGGTGAAGATATGCTATATTCCAGGATCAGACAGAATTAGAGTGCAAGCTCCTGTGCTGCAAGTCCTGTGTTCAACACTCTGTAATCACCTTGCTGTAACTGAATTGCCTGCATCGACCGAATTGCAAAATCGACTGTATGCCAAGGAACTGCGATTCCAATATTGTCTCTGCTTGAAAACTACTAAAGTTGGAGTTCTGTTTTAATACTACGTTTCCTCAATTTATTCCTGCATCCGCAAACGGCGTGCCACCGTTTACTTGGCACTGGCGTCACAAACTATTTCTACCTATACCTGCCCTTGCAGAGAGTCAGCTGTACCAGGTTAGTGTATATTGCACTACATCACCCAGAAACACCTATTGCACACAACTTGAGTACGCTGCAGGTCTGCTGCTGATTGGCTGGAATGTGTCTGCTGACTGTGAGGTACAGGGTCAAAGTTTACACAATGATGACGAATAGGGGCGGACCGAACATCGCATATGTTCGCCCGCCGTGGCGAACGCGAACAAGCTATGTTCGCCGGGAACTATTCGCCGGCGAATAGTTCGGGACATCTCTAGTACTAATATAGTCCTATAACCAATATAACTGTATTAACAGTAGTTGTGATGTAAGACTTCACCATGCTGCCTATTTGGAAAACCTACTTTAACTGCTGATTTTGTGATGCACAGAAGTACATTTTGAAGTATGTTAATGAAAAGCCTCCTTTCTCAATCCAGGGGTGTTCAGAACTTTTCAGGTGCTGCCCTGAGCATAGTCCATCAATATCAGACAGAAGGCGTCCCACACCACGAGTTGCTTCGGCGCTAGACGAACAGAACGCTGTCCAGTGTTTAATGCGTGGAGCTTGTTACTGCAGCTCTGCTGCTATTGAAGTGAATGGGAGCAGTGCTGCAGTAACCAGCTCTGTCCACTACAAAATAGACGGAGCTGTGTAGTTCTGGAGCCAGACCTACTTCAAAACAGCAGGTTGGTGGGGGTGCACCGATAGTTGGACCCTCACTGATCACATATTGATGTCCTGAGGATAGGCTATCAATAGTACAATTCTTGAACTACCCTTTAAATACAGAACCACTTTAACGCTTCTTTGCACACAGTTTTTGCAGTGTGTATTTAAAACACATTTTTTTTTACATTTTGTGCATGCATTTCTCATGGAATTTATAATACTGTACAGAAGCCCCAAAAAATCCATACCTAGAGCACACTGTGTTTTGATAAAAACTCCAACTGAAGAAGCACTACAAAAGACACCCAACACTAAAACACTACAGTCTGCAGTATATACATAGACTTTAAAATATTTAACTATTGGCTTTTAAGCAACATTTTTGTAGCATCAATGTTTTGACCATAAAAGCCACAAAAATGCATTCAAATGATGCATTTCACATGTCAAAGAAAAAAAAAGTGCTACAAGCGTTATGAGTATTTTTTTTACAAACCTTTTTGGTGGCATTTTTCATTTTTTAACATTTGAAAATACTTTTATTGGAGTTTACTATAGTTTTTGAAGTTATATAGGGAAGCTTAACCCCTTCAGACACAATGACGTATGTACCGTATAATGCAGCATGCACCTGGCTGCAATGACTGGGAAGAAGCCGATTCTGATCATTTAGCTATTTAGATGCTGCAGTCAATAGTGTTCACGGCATCTGTGGGATAAGGCAGAGGAAGGGGCTCCCTCTGCCTTGCAATCGGAGCCCCTCAGCGAAATCATGGGCATCAATCAGTTACCATGAAGGTTCTCAGGCCTTTCATGGGCTGTAAAGCTGTGCATGAGGCATGGCTCAGTAGGCAAAGCATCAGAATCTAATAGACCATATTAGTTCTCAATTATGGTCTATGGGACAAGTGAAAATAAGATTGTAGGTTCTAGCCCCCTAAGGATATTAAAAGTTATTGTTTAAAAAACTCAAATTGCTCTCTCTCCCAATTTTAAATGTAAAAAAAACTTAAAGGGGTTCTGTAGTTTGTTTAAACTGATCATCTATCCTCTGGATAGATCATCAGCATCTGATCGGCGGGGGTCCGACACTCAGGACCCCCGCCAATCAGCTGTTTGAGAAGGCAGCGGCGCTGGCAGTAGTGCTGCGGCCTTCTCGCTGTTTACCGCTGGCCCAGTGACGTCATGACTAATATCAACTGGCTTGGGTGGGGCTAAGCTCCATTCAAGTTAACAGAGCTTAGCTGCGCCCAGGTCAGTTGATACTAGTCGTGACGTCACTGGGCCTGCAGTAAACAGTGAGAAGGCCATGGCGCTACTGCCAGCGCCGCTGCCTTCTCAAACAGATACTGATGATCTATCCAGAGGATAGATCATCAGTTTAAACAAACTGCAGAACCACTTTAACCAAAAAAATAACAGGTATCAAACTATTAAAATATAAAAATATTTTTCCTCTGAGGTGTACGCTGCAATGGAAAAAAATATATATCGATTTGCCATGGTCACCTTGTCCCCCCCAAAAAAATATTTTTGATCAAGAGGTCATACTTACCTCAAAAATGGTACCAATTAAAACTACAGTTTACCCCACCAAAAATAAGCCCTCAGACAGCTCTGTAAACAGAAATTTATAAAGGTTATGGCTGTCAGAATATGGCAAAATTTTTATTTAAATATTTTTTTCTAACATTTTCTATTTTAAAGAGGACCTTTCATGTGGCAAAAAATTGTACTAAGCATCATGATCTGTACAGCGGCGCCCAGGCGTCTCCTTCTCCTAGGCTGTAGCGCTGGCCAATCGCAGCGCAGAGCTCACAGCCTGGAAGAAAAAAACCTCCCAGGCTGTGAGCTCTGCGCTGCGATTGGCCAGCGCTACAGCCTGGGAGAAGAAGACGCCCATGAGAACAAGGACAGACTCCGCCTACTATAACCAAGTCCCCGAACATACCGGAGGACATAACGGGAGAACGGAGCGGCGCCCAGGGATAATAGTAAGTGCAGTGAGATCCCTGGGCGCCGCTGTACAGATCATGACACTTAGTTCACAATTTTTTGCCAGATGAAAGGCCCTCTTTAAACTAGTAAAATAGAATAAAAACTATACCAATTTGTCATCGTCGTAATCATATTCACCTTCAGAATAAGGACATCATGTCTTTTTTCGCGCACATTGAACTCCATAATATCAAAACCTAAAAAAACTTGTCAGAATTGTTTTGTCAGAGTTCTCTTCTATTTCACCCCAAAATTTTTTTTTACCACTTTCCGATACAAAACATGGTAAATTAAATGGTGCCATTAAAAATATACAACTTAGGGCTCCTTCACACAACCATGTGAAGCCCGTGCCCGCATTGCGGACAGCATTTGCTGATCCGCAATACACGGGTTCTGTTCCGTGGCCATTCCGCATCACGGATGCGGACCCATTTATTTCAATGGGTCCGCAAATCCGGAGATGCGTAACGGAACCGTGGAACGGAACACTACGGAAGCACTACGGAGTGCTTTCTGAGGTTCCGTTCCGTGCTTCCGCACCACAAAAAGATATGCGGCTGCCACACGGCAGGTGCCCGTGCTTAGCAGACCGCAATTTGCGGCCCACAGCACGGGCACGGCTTCACACGGTCGTGTGAATAAGCCCCTATCCTGCAAAAAATAAGCCCTCATATGGTTATATGAATGGAAAACTTAAAAAGATATGGATATTGCTATTTTGGGAGTTAAAAAATGAAATGCTTCTGACACGTCTGTTTTAATAGCTACATGCATTTCCCATGTAATAACAATTCTGGAGCATCTGTTCTTATGTCTGCATGTTGTGCCAGTCCTCTGTTATTTCTACTAGAAGTTATGAATTAATTGCTATTAGCCTTCAGTAAGGATACAGGGGGGAGGTAACCAGTTGGGGGGGGGGGGGTACCTGCACAGTCTGACTCTATCCAATCAGTGCTGCCATTGTCAGACTGTGCAGGTACACCCCCCTAACTTGTTACCTCCCCTCTGTACCCTTACTGCAGACTGCTAGCAATTATTTATAAATTCTAGTAGAAATAATAGAAGAATGGGACCACATACAGGCATAAGAATAGATGCTCCAGAATTGTTAGTACGTGGGGAATGCATGAAGCTATTAAAACAGACATGTCAGGAGTGGGGACAGGTCCTCTTTAAGAGGTTAAAAGGCATCTGTCAGCAAATTTGTACCTATGACACTGGCTGACCTGTTACATGTGCACGAGGCAGCTGAAGACATCTGTGTTGGTCCTATATTCATATCTGCCCGCATTGCTGAGAACAATGATGTTTTAATTTATGCAAATGAGCTTTTAGGAGCAACGGGGGCGATGCTGTTACACCTAGAGGTTCTGCCCTTTCTGCAACTGCCACGCTCTCTCCACTGTCTTACATTTAGTAGCGGTGGGCGGATCCGCGGAAGTTATGAAGCGGCCGGCGCCTCTTCATAAGTCCAGTGGATCCACTGCCACTGCAGGGCCTTACTTAGAACAGTGTCTAAAACTCCGGTCTTAATAAATGTGCCCCTTTATATTTTACTATATGTAACAACCCAGCAGGGAGGATAGAAGTTATTGTGATGTGGATGGTGGTGCTGGTCACTGTACTCACAGTAACTGTATCCTGTTCCCTCACTCCCTACTCCCAGAGTCATCACAGTGAAGAGGGGGTCCGGAGTGTTTCCATGCCTCCCCCTGAGCACACCCTGGATGTGGTGTTCCCTGACTGATGGAACTGTTGGGGTGCTCTTGATGGTGAGGTGCTGAAATAACAAGCAGGAGGCCAGAGTGGAGTTTAAACAAGGTTTTAAGGCCTCTTTCACACAAGCGTGACGGATTAGGTCCAGATGCGTCCAGGGTGCATTCAGTGAAACTTGCACCATTTTGCAAGCAAGTTCAGTCAGTTTTGTCTGCGATTGCGTTCAGTTGTTCATTTTTTTCCGCGCGAGTGCAATGCGTTTTGATGCGTTTTGATGCGTTTTTTACGCGCGTGATAAAAAACTGAAGGTTTACAAACATCTCCTAGCAACCATCAGTGAAAAAAGCATTGCATCCGCTTTTGCGGCCAGGGCTGCGTGAAAAACGCAGAATATAGAACATGCTGCGTTTTTTCACGCAACGCAGAACTGATGCGTGAAAAAAACGCTTATGTACACAGACCCATTGAAATGAATAAGTCAGGATTCAGTGCGGGTGCTATATGTTCACATCACGCATTGGACCCGCGCAGAAAACTTGCTCGTGTGAAATGGACCTAACAGAAAGTCTTTACTTGCATGGCAGATGTAAAACACTTTATAGTTCCTACAAGTTATAGCTGAACCATGGATTACCTCCAGAGTTCCCACTGGAATTACACAGAAATTCCTAATAATGAAAAAATGCTAATCCAGCACAACACAAAATATCTATTTTATTCCATCACTTTAAAAGTTCCAGCATGTAAATGATTTGGATAGAAAAATCCTTACTTGTAAGAAAAGGGTCGGCCGAATAGCAAACTTTTGAATGGGCCCCCTCCCTTCAACATTAACATTACATGGCAAAATGAGCGTTGTGTGCATGAGGCCTAACTCTGTTAAAGAAGTGTAATAAAAAGTAGCAGTAACAGTATGTAATGTGATAAAATAAAAAATGACAATTATTCATGTGGTAAATTTCCCACCCTATTGCACAAATGCTCCAGTGGCCCCCATCTCTCTTTGGTATTTTACTGTAGTGATGAAGGCTCTCAAACTTGGCTGAATATATGGGTCACACATAGAAAAAATTTCCAATTGATCGGCCACGTTAATTTCAAATATGATACAATACAAAATTATTGTTAATAGAATTTACCATCACATACCTATTACATCCAGTGATGTCGCTTCTGATGTAGACATTCTCTTTCCGCATCTTCTCTATTGGGAGCCAACCATAATGATGACATCTTTCATCTCCGCAGAGTTTACTACACAGACTTCTTAGGTTCCTCACTTTTTCAACATCCTCCCCTTCTGGCGCCCCAATGTTGTCATCTTGCTGCTCTCCCAATATTGTGCCCACTGTGCTCCCCAATACCCACAAACAGGATGCTGCAAAAGTAACAGTGCCATACAGAAAGTCCCTCCTATAGTAATAGTGCTTCCAGAATATCCTCAATAGTAACAGTGCCCCCTACAGTACCCCAATAGTGATAATGCTCCCCAAGAGTGCCCACATTAGTAGCAATGTCCTCCATATTGTGCCCAATAAAAATACCACCACAGTATCCCCAGTAGTAATTATGGCACCATGGTGCCTCCAGTAGAAATAAGGCTCCCCTACAGTAGCCCTAGCAGTAACAAGGCCCCTCTATAAGGCACCCCTTTAGAGCCCCCAATAATGAAAAGGATGATTTATAAGGCACCTCTATAGGTAACACAGTATCAATAAAGCCCTCTATAAGGTCCCCAACAGTTATAATGCCTAGTACAGTGCCACCAGTATTTATTATTCCTCCTCTAGCGGCCCCTGTATTTAAAAAAGCCCCCTCTGTAGTGCCTCCATTATTTATAATGTCCCCTGCAGTGG